>NW_026260914.1:0-59709 GCF_024613125.1 Pisolithus orientalis | reverse complement strand
TCAAGTCCAAAGGTACAAGTACATATGAGTGACTAGGGAAGGAACAAGAGTACAAAGGATGGTGGAGTGGTTTGCCAGCAATCAATGGTTGTTTGAAGAAACAGAAGTCATTCAAAGGAGGAGAGGCCTCATGGATGTACATGCTGAGCTTGACAGCTCATGTTCTTGTTTCGATTTTAGGACACCATAATTACCTCCTCGTTATTATAGGATGAATGGGTATCTACAACAGATGGTGACCGCAATTCAAGGGTCTGCAAGAGACTACAAGCAAAGAATGCATGGACATATGGAGAGACAAGTCTGGTGAATACCAATCAGACTACAGCAACAGTCTTTGATGGCAGAGGAAGATGCTCGACATGCAAGATGCATAGAGGCCATACCAGATGGGCCCAACAGCCCAAATTTTAGTCTCTTCCCTGACGCATTTTGCTTAAAGCTACGTTATTCTAGGGCACATGAGGTTGTAGAAGATGTCAATGAGGCTACCAGCTGCAAAAGGCCTGCAGTACACAATCCCACAGTGGTATGCAAGGAGAAACAACAGGCTGAAGAGTCAAAGCAACATGTTCAATGGGGGTTGGGGTGAGCTCAATATTCACAAAAAATGCTTGACAAGGAGCTTCAGGAGATCGCCCAATGAACACAACAGTCTACAGGCAAGCTATGTACTGCAGTGCCATGTTTTGACACCGAGGGACAGTGTTTCGGACCAGGAGACATTTCCCATTGGAGGGACAGTGGAAAGGCCTTGATTGCTGCATGTGACAATCCAAGTTTTTGTTTTAGTTTCATGTTAACTTACTTATGATCATGTTGTTTCAGAGTACCTGACAACTATGACCAAGGGCAGTTGCATTTACAAGTATGACAGTTCCAAATTGACTTATAAAGGCTACTTGCAGTGACACAAGACCATGCAAGACATGCAAGAGACCTTGGAGACATGCTGAGAGGGCTTGATGGCCCAAAGTTGTGTTCTTGTCTCATGGCATTTTACTTATGGCTAGGTTATTCTAGGTTACAAGAAGAGCTAAGAAGTACGAGCAAAGACTCAAGTGACCTTAATGCAGTGGTACCAGCCCTCAGCACAGAGGGGTGCATGTCGAAGGCAGAGTGCGAAGACCTGATAATGAAAGAAGATAGCCACTGAGTTGTGAAGATGAAGCTCCACTGTGGAAAGGTTTTGAGGTTAGCATCAAACAAGGAGGGGAAACTCAGGAAAGGGATATACAAAGTCCAGGTACCCTTTTTAGTTTTGGTTTGAACACTTTATACTGCAAAGTACAGGTACTTTAGTGCAAAGGAAAAGGCGATCAATGGGAATGGATGGCTTGAAGCCATCCATCAGTACTTAGCATCAAGACTTCGTCCACCTGACTGTGAGGTTGAAGGCCAACAACCAAGATCAAATGAAATTAGTACCTACACCCATTGGGGTCGAAGACCTATCATTGAGGAGGACTCAAGAGTCTATGGACTAAAGGTGACAGGTTTTATTTTAGTTTGAACATATACTACATCAGTGTCCTTTGTGTCTAGGGTTGAAAAAGTAGCAAACAAAGACAGATGACTTGAAGTCACTTGGCAACACTTAGCATGAGGGCTTTGGCCACCAGATGAAGTACTGGTCGAAGTATGAGAAGTCAAGTGTGTGTGCGTGCAGAGAGTTGAGGGTATGAGGATGAGAAGGACAGTATAGTGAAGATCCTGGTGAGCATATCATATATAGTTTCCTTAATACGAGTTTTTGCTTCATGTGACATTGCTCAACTGAGTCACACTAGTCCTTGGGTGATCCTGCTCACCCTGATGTATATTTTCAAGTTTCATTGTTTTTCCTTGTACTAGATCATCTTAAGGATGAAAAGGAGTCAAGGCTGCATGTGTACAAGGATAGTAAATACACAACTGATTGGGAGTTGTTTTCTAGGTACATATATGTATTCGAGGTGCTTTGTAGAGGGCCAAAAACTGCGCCTCAAGGAGCAGCCACTACTCCACTCTGCACTCAATTTATTACTCACTTGTTTGCATGCTCAGAGTTACCTCTGTGGTCATTCAGTTTAAGGAACTTGGGGGCTGTGGAGTGATTGAGGGTCAAAGGGGTTGTCTACAAGGAGGGTGAGGAGTTCGAGAAGCAGGGTATGTGTTCAAGAGGCCAGGTGGTGGTCCTGGGTGGAAGGAACTGTGTCCAAGGGTGAGAAGTTTTGAGGGCAGAGAGGGTTGTGCTGCAAGGCTGGGAGTGGGTCTTTGGAGACAAGGGAGTTGTGTTCAAGTAGCATGAGGTTAGAGGGGCAAAGAGTTGTGTTCAAAGGGCATGAGGGTAGAGAGTGAGGGAGGCATGGTGAAGTCAAGGATGTTCATGTGAGGAGGAGAGCAACTGAGGACAGTGAATTCTAAACCACCCCTTGGATGTAGGGAGTTTGAGTTCCCTAGGAGAATTCATCTTGGTCAGGAGTTTAGGGGTTGAGGGAGTTGTTTTGTTTCTTGCTTTTATTTTTGTGTTTGTACCACTGGACTTAGTGGTGAGCAACCATGTTGCTGACTAAGTGCATGTGCTGTGTTCATGTGAGTTCAGTTTACCAAAAAAACAAGCAATCCATGTCAGAGGCCCTCCATAGTAGGGTGATATAGTCTCACATTTCAGTGAGTTTTCAAGGTTAGAATTATTACTTTGGGGAGTACCCAAGGTGCCAGGAGGACTGGCAGAAGGTATTGCACAGGCACAGCTAAGTATTCATTTCAGTTCACATTTTTTTTACACTTTTACTACACTTCTTTTCTCCAGTGAGATCCCCACTTTTGGGTTGAGCACAAATCTTGCCCATTACTGATAATTGCTAATTCTAGGTACCATCTATTATCAATTCCTACACTGGTGTAGGGGAGCCATATACTCCCTGAGGCTGGAACAGGAATCTGTCACTAAATTCCACTGACCTCTGTGACAAAACCCTATCACCCTATGCCTTTGGACACTTTTGGAATTCTTCCTGCTCATAACCTTGTGCTTCCTCCCAACCCCTGTTGCCTTCAGAGTTCCTCCTGACCTTCAGCATGTTGCCCAGTCATCAATAAGCTGATCCAGAAATTCCACATTCACCCAGAGTCATCCAGAATTCAGTAGCTGAGCCACATCACCACTCATCCATGCCAGTTGCCTCTAAAAAACTCCAGTTACCCCTGTCACCCCAAATTTCACAAGCTGGACTTCATGCCAGTATGCTCTGCCCTCCTATGCTTCCCCTTCCTGCCAGCTCTGCCCCTCACTTGTACATGTACCCTCATTCTGTTGGAAGATACCCCTTACTGTTGTCCCATTTTACTCTCATCTACCACTTGCTGGACTATTTCACATGCATCTGTATTTCACTGATGTCTTTCATCCTTTCCTTTATTTTCTGGTCTTTTAGTTTTTCCACCCCACCTTACTCTGACTTGTACCTACATCCCTTGTACTATATAATTCTGATGTAATGTTGGAAACATAACACCCACTTTTAGAGTCACTATCTGTGTGTGTTTCATGAGTTCAAGAGTTCCTAGAGTCTAAGTGCATATATTGAGTCTACAGTGTCTACAGCATCTCCAGTGGTCTTTGTGTCTCCTGCATCCTCCATTCCTATGCACCTTATCCTGTTTCTCTCTCATCTCCATACACTCTCCTCATTGCATAATGGCTTCTCAGAATTTCATATACCCATCTTGCTGTTCCTCACATGTCCACATCCATCTGGAATTAAATTCCATGGCCCTCACATGAATACCTCTCCCTTTCTAGTTTTATTCTCAACTTCTCCTTCTGCCCAGCACCCCTTGGGATGTTCCTAGGGAATTCTCTCTACAGCCTTCCTCTAGTTGCACACTTCCCAGAAGTCATGTCCCACACTGAGTTGGGGGTAGCTGTGTGGACCAGCTGGGAGAGTTGAGGGGCACCATTGGCAGACATGATATGATTGAGAGGGATTGATGATGGGGGGGAAGAATCCAATTGATGCAAAGGTTTGAGCTGTGCACTAATAATTATATACTTAGCAGCCATGAGGTGATTATGTCATTGGTCCAGATGCCTTTATGCAGCATTCAACAGTCTTCTCACATTCCTTGGAACCATGCTTCATTCACTTCTACATGGAATTCACCAGTGTTCCTGAATCCTTGGCACCCCACCTTCTCCATCACCATGCAGCATCATTGTTTACACCCTCTGTGCCACATGGCTGACCAGGGACAGTCAGCATCAAAGTCCCCCACAGGTGTAAGGAATCTGTGTTCCTTGGATGCATAAGCCCCTATCATCAACCATTCCACAACTATCATTATGCCCCCAGACCACTCACATCCACTGATGCTCATGTGCTGTCTTCCTGCCTACCTTGCTACCTTCCCATGCCCTTGCTCCCTCTTGTGCATTGTGATACCTGCAGCCACTGTACTCCTGTTGCTTCCTTTCCTTCAGACACTTTTCTTTACCACAGTCTCTGTTCCTCTTGCACTAGTAGTATACCCTTGGCACTTGTTGCAACCTGTCCTATGTGTATGCACTGTCACACACCTTTCCTTTGTTCATACCTTGTCTTACTTAGGTTCTGGGTTTGCCTGGACTATAAAGCCCTGTACTTAGGTACAGAATGATGTTGGAGTTTATCACTTTTACCTTGGTTGTGGTTCACCAAGCACAGCATTACATAATCCAAAAGCGGACACTTAGCAGTTTATTTTTTCCAACTGCACCTCAGCTTCAACCAACTTGAAGTCTGAGGTGGGACTCCTTCCATTCATTATATTGGAACACTTACTTACCTACCTACAGTATATTCCTCTCTATAGGTAGTTAATTGTTCAGCTTCAACCAACTTGAAGTCTGAGTATATTCCTCTCTATAGACTTGACAATCCTGCAGCTTGTCATCCTCCAAAAGGTTATGAGCCCCACCTGCAAGTTCTAATCCTAGGAAAGTTGAACATGTCAAGTCTGGTACAAAGTGTCTACTATGTCTGGTCTGTCAGCATCCACTTCTGGTCCCTCAAAGGTCCCAGTCTCCACCTCAACAGTAACCTCTACTACACCTTCAGGTAAAGCTACTCAAGCCTCCAGTCGACTCTATGACATACCATCCCTTGAAGACAATGGTTCGAACCTCCAGATGTGGAAGTACTGAATTATGATGATCCTAGATGTCTGTGGACTTTAGGAGCTCATAGAAGGAAAGTTGAAGGTACCTGATGCAGCAGCTGATCCAGTTGCATGCACAGACTGGCACTACAAGGATAAAGAAGCAAGGGCTCAAATCATGCTTACTCTAAAGGACAACCCACTTAGTGGTGTTCTGCATGCCATGATGGCAGCAGAAGTCTGGAAAAAGCTATGTGAGTGCTATGAAGGCAAAGGGAAACAAACAATAGCCTACCTTATAGGCAAACTATTTCATGGTACCCTAGCAGATGATGTCTCAATGGAGATGCAGCTTAATGCCATGTGGCAGAAGGCAACAATCCTAAAGTCTCTTGGACAGCCCCTTGAAGACTCTCTTGTTGCCATAGCCATGGTCATCTCCCTTCCAACCTCATACTCAACCCTTTGCACTATACTCATGTCATCCAATGAGAAACTAACTCTGGACTCTGTCATTTCCCAAGTCTTGATAGAAGAGAAGTCTCACTGCACCTCTTTGGCACAAACTGCCCTCGTAACAAAGACACCTAACAAAAAGGGAAAGAGGAATGACAAGAAAAAGAAAAAGGCTTGTGGCTATTGCAAGAAGACGAACCATGTCGAAGATGACTGCTACAAGAAGAAGGCTGATGAGGCAGCCAAGTCCCTGTCACAGGCTGAAAAGGATAAGCCTAAGGAGGACAAACTTGTTGCTAAAGTCGCACGCATCTCACCTGCTGAAGACAGTGCCCTACAGCTCTTCATGGCCACTGACAATGGCAAGAATCTACACATGCACTGGGTCATTGACTCTGGTGCCTCTGTGAATATGTGCTGTCAGCATAAATGGTTCACTTTGCTAAAGATGCTCTCACCCCCACAGCCTGTAGTCATTGGAAATGGGAGCACAATTCCTGCTACTGCCATTGGACAGATTGAACTTCATATGGATCTTCCAAATGGGAAGACCAGTAGAATCCTACTACAGAAGGTCTACTTTGTTTCCAGATCTCAGTGCAAACCTCCTCTCAGTGGCATACCTTGCCACTAGACATGTCCAGGTCACCTTCATGGGTGGAACATGCTCAATCACCGATGGTACAGACACTGTAGGTGTGGGTCATCATCAAGGCTCACTCTACATCCTTGCAGCAAGGACTCCCTCTCTGAGTCATGGAGCACTTGTCATACAAGGACCATCTCCACTACTTGACCCTACCCTTACTTTCCTGGCACTTGCAGCTGCAGCACCAAAGTCTGTAGCCACACTTGACTTGTGGCATTGATGACTTTGGCATGCAAATACAAAATCCATGCTTAAACTGGTTAAAGCAGGAATGGTTGAAGGCATGGAGCTTACTGGCACTGAGCACTTGAGCTCTGTATGCCAACCTTGCCTTGAAGGGAAGCAACACCATAAGGTGATACCTGTCAGGTCAAACATTGAAAGCCCAACAGTACTCTACCAGACATACTCTGATGTATGTGGCCCCATGGAGACTACAGCCCGAACTGGACACTGCTACTTCATAACCTTCATTGATGCTTGCTTGCACCACCTTGTGGTTAAACTAATAAAATCCAAGGATGAAGTCTTCCCCTCAGTGAAAGACTATCTTGCTTGAGCTGAAGTCAAGACTGGCAAAAAAGCAAATTATTTTCGGAGTGACGGAGGTGGGGAGTATGGCTCAGATGAGTTCAAGGCCTACCTCAAGTCAAAAGGGGTCCACCACAAGAAGATGAATGCCTATACCCCACAGGAGAATGGCATTGCCAAGTGGATGAACTGCACACTTGTTGAAAGTGCACAGGCAATGCTAAAAGATGCTGGACTGCCAAATAAATATTGGGGGGATTCTATCCAGTATGTGGCCTACCTAATCAACCAATCACCAACCTGTGCTATCTCTGAGGATGTCACACCATATGAAGCCTTTACAGGGATTAAGCCATCGCCAGCCCATATCTGAACCTTTGGCTGCACCACACATGTACATATACCTGAGGAAAAAAGAAAGAAGCTAGATGCGAAGTCCTTAAAATGCATTCATCTGGGCTTTGTGGAGAACAAGAAAGCATACCTATGCTTACACCAGCCCACTGGTTGTGTCTTTGAATCCCAGGATGTAGTATTTGATGAGGGAAGCACAGCAGCAGGCCTAGATCACATCTGGATAGAAGAAGATCCTGCAGGCATGGTTAGTAAACCAGTGAACATAAGAGGGAATGCCCAAAAGGGCAATATGTCACACCTGGATACCATCAGGGCTTCAGGCATGGAAGGCCATGCTCACATGGAGTCTGATGATGGGGATCTTGAGTCTAGTGAGGGAGAGAGTGAAGATGTTGTCCATGAGGTCAAAATCGAGTCAAATGATGCACCTGATCACTCAGGATCAATGGTAGATCATTCCCCACAGCACTTGGAGGGTAACATGCCAGGCAGCAGCCAGAGTCCTAAAAAAGCGCTTGAAACGGCCTCAAAACCATCAGTAAAGCGAGCTAGGATGACACTGAAACCTACCATGCATAAAGCAACACCCCTGCAGCCCTATCCAACTCCAATTCCACCTCGAGAGACCTGCAGGTCCACCACAACACAAAAAGCGCCACCTAGAGATGATGATTATCACTTTTTCATCAATTCCTATGACAGGACAACCTTACCTAGTCAACAGCTTGCAGCACCAGAGGGTTCAGGTGCAGAGAGTGAGGGTGGAAGCCCCATCAATGAAGTCACTTGAGAGCAAGAGCATATACATGGCAACATGAGGCTGAGGTGGCTGAGATGAATGAGGAAGTGGCTTACAAAGCATCCACAACACATGACAATGAACCTCACTCATTCAACGATGCAATGTGATGCATCAATGCAGATCAGTGGTATGCTGCAATGATTGACAAATTACAGACCTTTAAGTCCATCGGACTGTATGAGGAAGTTGCCCTGCCTCCTGGCCATAAACTGATTGACTCAAAATGGGTCTACAAGATCAAGTGAGGGCTGACTGGTGAAATTGAGAGGTACAAGGCTTGTTTGGTAGCCAAAGGCTTTGCACAGGTACATGGGATCAACTACACAGAGATGTTTGCACCTGTTATGCAAGCTGGGGATAGGTTCAGGACAGGGGCCAGGGATAGCTTAAGGCTCAGCCTTAGCTATAGAGTAGACTCGAGGGGTAATACAGAATTGAGGGTAATACTAAGTTGATATTCTGACTGAGGTGCTATGAAGTATGTACAGGGGTTAAATACATGAGGCTGGTCCAGAGTAAAGGACATGAAGGCAGACTTGTGAATAAGCTATTATCAAGATGATTGCAAGGTATGGACAGCTGTGGGGGCTGTGCTGAGAGTAATAGTCAAAGTCCAGGTGACCAGCATAACCAGGGTTGCACACAGGATTTGTACAGTAAGCAAAAGTCAGATGAATGGACTAGACTAAATATAGCACAAGCATAGGAGAACAGACTGGAGTTATGTCCAGGTGACCTGGACATGGACCTGGGAGGACCAGGGTGGAGCAGTGCAAGGCTGGGAGGCCAGAGTGGACCGGAGATAGGGGTAAAACACCAGACTTGAGTTAAGGTAGGGCTCAAACAGTTTCAATACATATCATGTGATGTGACAGAGTGTGACAGAGAGTTGGCAAAGAGCCAGCACTGGTCCAAAGTGTGGCAGCTCTGGAGCATTGCTTCCATAATAGGAACCCTGAGGCTCCAACTTTTGGTGTAGTCCATTAAAAGATTGTAGCATTACTGTTGTATGATACTTCATCTAACCTATGGTACTTGCATTAGAATTAGTTTACCTTCTTTTCATTATCAAATTCCTCTAAGATTGTTGATGGCAAAACCTGATGTCCATGATATCTCTTTGCAGCCCATGCAGCCTGCTCTCCATTCAACCCCTTGTGATATGCATCCATAAACCTGTGGGATTGAGTTGAAAATCTAGATGTGTATTAGCTCATTCCAATACTATGGTATATTAATAAAATTACTTACTTTCACATGCTATCCAATGGTACAGAATCCAGTGCCTTTATGACATTCATCTCCAGCTTGGATTCCTTTGATGAAGGTGGATAACAGCAGTAGGTCTGTTTTGCATACCCCCAGCACTGTTCAATAAAATTTAATTCACAGTGAAATTTAGGCAGAAAGACCACATGGAATCCCCTTGCTGGGCATGTGGATTCCAGGATTGTTTCAACATTAATGAAATCTGGTTGATTAAATAGAATCTGGTGGCAGCAGCACATTGTTGCACTTGGCTCGCAGTGCTTGCATTGTGCCTTCAAGTGTGTGATGTTAAAGCCCAGTTCTATCAAGATCTGTGCCATCCCCTTAAATTTCCCAGAATGATGATGGCCATCCAGCCAGTAGAACTCCTGTGGTGTCCCATCTTTGAAGAATCCATATGTGATCCGAGCCTTTGTTGTCAGTGGTTTTCCATTGGGACCCAGCACAGCCTGTCCACTTGCATCTTGGACTGGCACATCAACCCCCCACTCTCTGCATCCCTTAGGCATGTTTTGTGCTGACAAAGAGTCCTCTGATTGTTTCATGTGAGTGGATGCATTATCAAAGATAAAGACATGATCTTCATTTGGATAGTGTTTCTCAAGGATAGCCATTGCTTTTTCAACATGATGGATGGTCTGATCATTTGAAAAATACCCATCATGGCCCTTTCCTGGATGAAACAAAATCCTGGCCAACTCAGTTCCATCAGGTGAGCACAGCCATCCATGATCAGCTGACACAAATTCAGCCACCATCAGAGTTGGCCTCTCTCCTTTTGGTTGTGGAGTTGACATCTTGCTCATGTGTACGCAGCCCTTTTTGCATCAATCATGAGCATAGAAGATTGATTCATCATGGAACCAGATGATGACAGTGTGCTGTGAGTCCCCAGGGGCACAAGGAAGCACCTCAACAAGCTTCCCCTTGATTACCTGCCAACTCCGCATCCTTGGCTCAAGTGCATACCATGAAGGAAGGAATTTGTTTTGTCAGAATGAAACTACATCCTCCCTTTCATGGCCATCAACATACTGACCCTTACAAGTCACAGTCCAATGAAATCCACATCCAGCCATCCATTGTTTGGCAGTTGCCAGTGAGATATTTTTTCGGAGTCCATGCCACTGCATTACATCTGGCTGTGCAAAATAATCAATGATTGCAGTGGCTGTGACATTTTTCCCCAGAGATTGGAGGTGGGTGACTAGTTCTGATTTCAGATCTTCATCATTGATCCTGGATTTCGTCCAGGAGACCCCATATTTACTCAGTGGTAAGCTCACATGATCCAGGATAAACACTGTTGACCATTCCCTCAGTTTCCTTGACATGTATGTTCCCCATCCAATAAATGCGGCTGTCTTGTTTGCAGCTGTCATCCAAGTGCCACTATCAATGTATGCCCAAAGGAAATATTCCATCCACATTAGTTGCTTTTCAAGAGATTTCATAAGTTCATTTGGTCTTTGTCTGTGTCCACATGTTCTCAGCAGTCTTAGCAACTCCACAACATCCACCAATGCACTTTGTGCCTGAGGGACTGTTGGGATCATTGGCCAGAGAATGCAGATTGTCACCAGGCAATTGGAAACATAGTGAAACATAGTTTTGGGTGACTGGAGGTGAGCTGGATGTGCATCTATTGCACCACAGTTGAAGCCGATGTGTCCATCATTTCTGTTGTCTCCATCAAATGATTCAAACCCATCCAACTCCACTGCTGACATATGGTCACCAGAATGCACTTGCAAACTTTCATACCCCTTGATAGTGTAGAAATATCTGTAGGTAGTCCTCAGTAGTGTCCAAGCTACTACTGTATATTAGCAGTACCTGTAGGCAGTCTACAGGATATCAGTATAGTAAACATACTAGGAACAATAAGTTCTTACCCTCAGTAGTGTCCAAGCTACTGAGGGAACAGTGTAATGACTGCAGTATGTGTGCGCTCTAGGGGCTTATGTAAGCAGCCAAAACATCATACCAAAGTGAACAGAAGAGACAGGGGAGAATATATCTCCAACAGATAGGGCCCAACTCATCTGGTTCCCCATTGCAAGTTGGGGGCTCAAGCTCTGGTTCCAAGTCTGAGTCTGAATCTGAGTCTGAGTCCAAGTCATCCAAGTCCAAGTTGTCCAAGTCCAGGTCAGGCAAGTCGGGACTGTCAGGTAACATTTCTTGTATTACTGGAATAGATAACTTGGTTGATCCACATGAAATTTCGCAGAGATCTAAGCTAGCAGGGGGAATCTTACACCAGTATGGCTCTAGTTGCACAGTGCAGTGAGTAGACTTACATTATCTTTGTTCTCCTCAGCCTTGACAAAGTCTGACACACTCTTCTTCTTTGCCCAGCATCCAAGGTGTGCAAGGCCAGCTTGCATCCTCCTTGAATGCTTGGGCATTGGGCCAACCAATGCACCAGAGAGTGTGGTGATGCTTCAGACAATATTTGTACATGATATTAGACTTAACAATACTACTTTTACTTTGTAAAACTATCTCCTTCTTTGTTGCAACTAATTTTGATATTCTGAAACTATCAAAATCTCAGTACTGATGATTTAGACAATCTGACAGTTTGCATTTTGTAATTCTAGCTAGTGTTCATTTTCCTATGGTTTTTTCCTCATTTTGTCACATTTTATCATGCTTTGTCATGTGACATGCATCAAAACTGTTTCTGCCCTACCTTATCTAGGCCAGAGTTGGGTTTTCCAGGCTGGACCAGGGCTGGACTTGACCAGAGATAGGGGCTAAGGGTCTGGACTGGACCAGGATTGAGTCTGAGAGTCATGGATGTGACAGTATGTACATCCCATCCTTGTCTGCCCCCTCTCAGCCCATCCAGCCTGGACAGCACATTCTTTGGTCACCTCAGGTCTGTCATTCAGCTAGAAAGGTCTTATGTGGTCATTTCAGTCTCTCTGGTCTGAGAAGCATATGGATCCTTCCTCCCTGCTCCCTGCAACATCTTCATACCAATCTTGTCCTTCATTCTTCCAAAATTGTGACAGCTGCAGTATAATCTACTGTTCTACACTCTCCCTGATCGCATCCATGATGAGTATGATGCACATCTTGCCTTCTTATTGCAAGATACAGCAGAAGATGCTCCTTCATCCTCTCTTCCAACAGAGCCTCATTCATGAAGATTTTATTCGCTTCACTGAGAGGACAGTTGGGGGGGAAGGTTGCAATCCCTTATGCTCCTGTCACACCACAGACCCCCAAAGCTTGACCCCTTTCTGACACTTGACTCACCCTGCCCACTTTTGGATGTACTATATGGGCATCAGATCAGCACTGCCTCTCTGTCATCCCACCTTGGCCTAGAAGTAATCTCTTTGAGATGTGCCATGCACAGCCTCCCCCTAATGAGATTCCAGTGTGCTTTCCCAGTTTCTGACATCACTTGACTCATATTTTGAAATTCTGACTGTCCTTGACTCACCTATTGCCAATACTTACCAATCTTTTGACTTTGCTTACTGACTCTTTGCTTTCTGGCTTACTTATCCTTACCAATGCTTGCAAATGCTTTCTAAGTTGATTACTCACCCCTTACATTCCTTACTTATCAGTTACCAATCACTTACCAAGTGTTTACACCTTGTTTTCCATAGGCAACACCCCTGTACCATATATAAATCAATGTACTTAGATAATAATAATAAAAAGAAGACATCAGAGAGCCCCTCTTGCTCACATTTTTATCATCTCTTAGTGAATCATTCATCAGCTTTGATAGTTGAGACTATCAGTGTCCTATATGCATTGGCTTGGCTGGCAAGCTTCCATCTATGGGGCTTATATATCAGTGGCCCATGTAATATGGCTCAGCTGGACCTGCAGTATTCCATTTGGAATGGTGGGAGCATATTTCAGTGTGCCATGCAGATTGGACTCAGCCCAAATAGGAGTGCCCATGTACTATGGATGGCCCATAGTCCATTGTACCATGTACTTAGGGTAGGCCCAGATATCATGATCCAGTAGGACAGGCTGGATGAATATTGCAGTGTTTCATGGTGTATGGGAGGCCCATGATGCAGTGTCCCATTTGTCTTGAGTCAGCCTGTGTATTATGATCACCAATCATGTGGTCTGGCACATATGCCACAGTCTTGTGCACAACAAGGAAACCAATTTCCCAGTGTGCTGTCTGACTGGATTTGGCTTGAATTGAAGTGTTCCAACAATTACTGGCCAGCCATAGTCAATATGTGGGAGAGGTAGATGGAAAATAACTTGGCTTTGGATGGCATATAATATCTATAGAACTACCTTTACATGGACCCCCTATAGGATATGTGGAGGTTATATGGAATGTCCCACTGGACCTGCAGGCATCAACCAAGTCCAGACATTCTGTACTCTCATCCAATCCCCACAGGGTATCCCTATCCAATTGTGTATGTTGTTCCTCATGTAGTAGGCAATGCAACATCAGTTCCCACCCACAGAACTAACCCCATGTCAAAGAAGCTGGCCAGAAAATGCAACTACAGTGCCAGGGATGTAAAGGAACTGAAGGCCAAGCATGGGGATATCCAATACACAATCTTCATAATTGCCAACCATGACCAGCATGTCATACCAATTGGACTGTGGGTGTGGGTCCTGGCGAAAGGGTGTAGTCCAGTTAGAGATTATGGAGACATTAGTAAAAACTAACAGCCAGTGCTGCAAGGCATCTTGCATATCTTGGTTATGCTGATTGGACCATGTGTCCAATGACTGCATGGCTTGCTTGCCAGTGTCATACAGGCCTGGGTGCATAATCAAAAGGGCACTGGACAGGATGGCAGCTGGGAGGTAAGATCACTGGGACCATTCATGACCAGCATCCATCTGTAGGTCAGCAGAAACTGATGGGGCAAAGTTCAAGGTCTGGATGCCACTTGAGAGACATACTCCTGAGGTAATATAACCATACCATATGCCCCTGTTGGTGCCTGGCTGGGGAAAACTCCAGGCACCCCAGTGACCATGAAGTTTGATTGAAATATTCAGCATTTTTCTGCCAGGAGCCACTTATCATACTCTTCAACAGTGCATGGTGAAGGGGGTCCAGAGTGGCAGGCATGTGTGTCTGCAGGGATGCCTGAATGATATAGAATGTCAAGGAAATGTTCAAACTGACTTGCAAATCATTGGTGATGGCACTGGGAAGGTACCACAATGCAATGGTATCACTGGTACCAAGGATTACCATAGCTTCAACCACAAAGCCAGTCAGACTTGATGGATGTGCCACCAGGTGGCCTGCCTCCCAGGTTTCATCAACCCCCAATCCCATAGCAGAAAGGCACTCAGACAGTCAGATCAGATTGATGCTGCTTTGCTCTGCAATACAATTTACATTTGATTTTACATTCAGCCAGGACATCAGCTTACTTCTATTATTGTATGCTGCATGCATGCTGGCCACTATCTGATTCATAGCAACAATGCCATGTGTTGGAATGTGGAGTAGAGGATTTGGTTTGGGGGCATGTGATCCTGGGAAGGTTTGACTGCAGAATTCCTGGTGCATATAGTGTGTAATATCCCAGGTTGCGCTGTAATTTATTGCCATTAAGAACATAAGATGATATGGAAAGCATGGTGTTGATGATGGGTTAGCTGGTAGCTGTAGTGTGTAGTATGGAAACCATGGCTATGTATGCCAGTGTTTGCTGGGCCATAGTGAAGCTGGCATGGTTACACATCATTGGTAAATGACCATTCTGGCCTTTGAAAACAGGTGCCACTATGGCAGCATAGTACCTCCAGCTTCCACATATTATTCCAGCATGGTACAGGTACCAAGATAAAGGCAATAGATAGCAAGTTCTGCTATGGCTCTGGCACTAGCTACACTTCCTACCACACCAGTTGCATTTCATGGTGTTCATGTTTCTTTATACACCATGCCCAAGCATTGGATGATGGACTGGGGCCTTTCCACCTAATTGTGTATTCTACAGCCATTGAGAAAACATGATGTGGCCTTTTCTAGTACAGGTCTGGCAGTGCCAGTAATGCATGGATACAATGTTCTGCTACAGCTACACTTCCTACCATGCTGGTCATATTTCAGTGTGTTGACCTTTTGTTATACACTGTGCACAAGCATTGGATGATAGCCTGGGGCCTTTCCAACTCATGTCTATTCCACAGCCATTGAGAAAATGCAACATTGCCATTTCCAGTACAGGTCTGGCAGTGCTGGTAATGCATGGATACACTATGGTTTCATTATTGGTCTTCTTCAGGTTGATTTCCAGCCACTTGGCTCATAACAGCTGCTGTGCCAGGATAGGCCACTTTCTATTCTGGCCTCCTGGGATGTGATTATTGACAGTCTCTTATCTTGTGGTCATCACATGTGTCAGCCACATTGCTATGTAATAACATTTGCATGCAATCCAACTCTGCTCTGAATCACCATGGATGTCAGGACCACTAATCTATCCTACCTCTCCATGATAATCCAATACATTGGTGTCCCATTTAGACAGTTCACATATGCTTTGCAACAGGCCAACAACCCAAGCAATCAACTACCAGATGACTGGTATGGCAGGTTCAGGTGGAAACATTGAGTTAGTCAAAATTGATGCTGGTTTGTTGTGTCATGGACTTGTCCACAGCATATATTGAAGCAGGTCCTGGCTACCCACAATTCACATGGGACAATAATGAAGGTCCCACATGTCACCAATGAACTGCTTTGGTGGTCAGCCATACAAAATATGGGAGAGACTGCCCTGATGGCACACATCATGGAGTTGAATGTCCTGCAGATCAAAACTGGAGAGGTGAAACACATGATCCACACTGGTCCTATACCCCATACCTGGTGCATGAGGGACCCTACCCATCTGGATGGCTATGATCATCAGTCATTGGAGGAAGTTTTGCAGGAGGCCATGGAATTCTTTGTTGGGGTTGAGGTGTGTGGTGGGATTTTTTTCAATCATTCCATTGAATCCATGTGTGCCATAGGAAGGAAAAGAGTGTCTTCCACTGCTGTGTGACATGGACCAGATGCCATCAGATAGCATTGGCCAGTTGATTGAAAGCTGTGATGAGATGATCCATCAGGAGGAGGAGATTCACCAAGTCCATGGTGTGATGGAATTCTGCAGTGAATGGCTCACCCTTTTTGACAGGATTGGACAAGTACAGGAGCAGCTTGAGGACTTCTGAGTCAATTCAGTTACCTGGCCAGGAGCCAGCAATAAGTAGGGTGCTGTCCTCATTACACATCTCATTAGAATCTTGGTATGTAATTTCCCTGTCATGACCATGACATCGACATAAGCCCCTAACACCTACTCCGCCCTCTTCCGACATGTTCCCACGCTTCTCCGCCCTCTTCCGACGC
Organism: Pisolithus orientalis; assembly: GCF_024613125.1. Lineage (NCBI taxonomy): Eukaryota > Fungi > Basidiomycota > Agaricomycetes > Boletales > Pisolithaceae > Pisolithus > Pisolithus orientalis. The sequence continues at coordinate 43,146 of NW_026260914.1, read as the reverse complement.
ATTCCCACGCTCCTCCGAGCCTCCCGACACCTCTCCAAGGTCCCCTGTCCATGTTCCAACCAACTCTGCTCAACTCCACCCTCAGGCTGGTCACATGGAGGCCAGACCTTCATCTGTGCCTCCTCCAAGGCCTTGGTCATCCCAGTGGGCTGTTGGACTTGTGGCCCTGCATTCCAGATAGGGTTCTGCCCTTGTGTTGGTTTTTCTGCATTCTTCTGCTCCTTTGGTATTTACCCTCTCTCCCTCATTGTAGTAGTTTCCTTGTCTTGGTTAAGGTCCCCATCATCCCTACCCTCTATCCCTTGTGTCAGAGGGACTGCTAACCTGTTATATGCTTATTGGTTTGCATTTTACACTGCACTGCCCTTGACCTATGTCATATATAAGGCCACATAGTACTCTGATGTAATCAGTATGAATATTGAATACAGTCCCCACCTTTGACTCCCTCTCAGTTCCCTCCAGAGTTTCATCTCCACTCCCTCTGAGTCTGCTCCACCTCTGAAATATGAGGGCTGAGCTTGCACAAGGGGGCAGTGCACTAGCTGAACCCAACGCCCTCTCATCCAACCTCCAACTCTGACCTCTGCCTCCAAAACTTTCCTCCATACCCCTCTGCTCACTGTTCATTGAATATCTCACCACTTGGTGGTCAGATTCACTTCAGACTTTGACCACTGTACTCTGCAGCACAACCCGCTCCTACTCCACCCTAAGAGGAAGTCAGGGGTGTTGTGTGACCCTGACACCCTGGTTTAATATTATCTAGAGATGTATGTACATTACTCATCCCATTCAAATCTTGAAGTACATCCTAGTGTTCTGGCTAAATCCTGATACATCTGGGACTGCCTAGCTGTATAGCATGCAAAACTGGTATTGCCCACTGCCAATGCCTCCATATGCTGGCCACTCCAGAATTTCTCCTTGTGTAAGAAGAATTTCTGTGTCCACCTGGTCTCCAGTGTGAATATCTCTAGCTCTTCTTCCCAGTGATCCCATAGTGCTTTTGTATGCAGCCAGTGGACTCAATAAGCTGTGATAATTCAGTCAGTTCAGTATTTCACACAAGCCCAATTGATCTGCCTACATTCTGACATCCTGTCATTTGTGGCAGAATCTTGGGGAAGGAAGGTCCACAGTCCAAAACCAGACCAGAGTGTTGTCACAATGACCTCTTGCATTTGGGTCTGCAATTGTGGCACTCTCAGTCAGGTCTGCCCTATTCAATTCTTGGTATTTGCCAAGAATGTCCTCCCCAGCCCCCAGTGCAATAAGTTGCTTTCAGCACTGGCAATAGATGGCAGCATGCCACTGAACCATTGCCTCTGCATTGGATATCTGGCCCCATGCCCAGGTTGTCATTTTGTAGTTCGCTCCTTTCTGGACATTTGTACAAAATATCATGGCCTTGTCCACAAGGGCAAGATGCAATTCATGCAATTCATCATTTGCCTGGCCCTGTCTCAGATGTATTTCCTGTTCCACAAGACTGCTGAGGCCAATGTCATGGAAATACTGTACTCTGATATATGATGGCAGTGGAACATCACAGACCTCCTGGTGACCAGGACAACCAGGGAGGAACAGATCATCAGTTTTGTCATTACTGTCCCTGTCAAATGGGGCTATACTTCTGGGCCTTTGCCAGGGGTTAGTCATTTCTGATGACCTGGGCTGCTCCATGTACTAGTGCATCAATCTGTGATTGCAACTGGTCTGCCTCTGTTGCCCTGGCATCCATCTGTCATGTATCCATAGCAGGTGCTATTTGAGCCTGCACAACCTTTAATGCCCATGCAATCCAGGTAGCTGAACCACAGGAGCTGCTGAATGAACAGTCATTATGGATTAGGTCAATCTCAATGGCTGTCATGGTGGGTGCTACCATGATGTATGTAAGTCACAGGACAGATGATACAGTTGGCCCCCTTATCCTTCTCCAGCCAGACTTCATATATGTCCATGGCTTGTGGAGTATTCCACTGGCATGACTGCCCCACAAGTTCTTGTTCCACCCATAAATGATGCAAGCCATCTGGTACCTTGCTATCCAACTTGCCAAATTTATCTTGGATTGCTGCTAATGACTGCTTGGCAACCTTGAACTTCTGTTTCAATGCCAATGCTATGGCAAGTACAGTGAGGGACAAAAGTGTTGCAATGTTTGTGAGGTGTGACTTGCTGCTGATGTAGCTTGGGCTATTCTGCACAGACAATCATGATACCTATACCATTGGGAAGGGGTGACTGTGGGCTCTCCAGTGCACTATGGTTCAGTCCAAACAAAGCCACACATGCTGAGATACACCCTATTCTTTCCAAAAAGTGCATTGCAATGCTTTTGTCCCTGACTGGTAAAATAGTGAAAAGTGATCTTTTGATGGGATTGAGGGCATGAAGGATGGGAAAATATGATTACATAATAAACCACATGATCCTCTGGATGATTTGTCAGCATGTAAACAATGACAAACATTGGACTTGTACCATTAACCCTCCCTCTTTTACCACAACTCATGAAATCATCTCTCTAGCTCACATGGTCATTTTCTCAAGGAATTATTATCAAATACTGGTGGCCACCACAGTGCCATCAGTATAACATGCTCTCAGAACCATCAGTCCCTTAAAAAACCTGTTGTCAGTCATTCCCTGGACTGTTCCCCCCCCATGCCTGATGTGTTCTGGGACTAATCAATACTTGGAAGGCTGAGAATGTTTTGGAGGTCAATCTTGCACTTCAGGACATGATGGACAAACTAGCCCCCTCTCAACCAATGCATTTCTGGCACAGGGACAGTGGTATGGAAGTTAGGGCAAGACATCTGAGAGCATGTTATACTGATGACACTGTGGTGGCCACCAGTATTTGATAATAATTCCTTGAGAAAATGACCATGTGAGCTAGAGAGATGATTTCATGAGTTGTGGTAAAAGAGGGAGGGTTAATGGTACAAGTCCAATGTTTGTCATTGTTTACATGCTGACAAATCATCCAGAGGATCATGTGGTTTATTATGTAATCATATTTTCCCATCCTTCATGCCCTCAATCCCATCAAAAGATCACTTTTCACTACTTTACCAGTCAGGGACAAAAGCATTGCAATGCACTTTTTGGAAAGAATAGGGTGTATCTCAGCATGTGTGGCTTTGTTTGGACTGAACCATAGTGCACTGGAGAGCCCACAGTCACCCCTTCCAAATGGTATAGGTATCATGATTGTCTGTGCAGAATATCCCAAGCTACGTCAGCAGCAAGTCACACCTCACAGACATTGCAACACTTTTGTCCCTCACTGTAATCAAGCAATGGTCAACCAGGTACTGTGATAACATACACATCCATATCATTTTGAGGAAGTTACTATCATTCATTTGGAAGTCCAGAAACTCCTGATGATGTGCTGTTGCCATTCCCTGGGCTGATGGTGAGATTATGTTGAGAAAAGACCAGAGGGTCTCCATGATTCCACCATCCACCTGGCTGGCACCTGGAATAAAGTTTGGAGCATATCTGGCAAAGCATTCTACCTGGTGGCCATGGACATGCCATAGTCCAATGCTGAGCTGAATCTGTAATCCAGAAGGCAGAGAGAGATATCTATTTTCCTCAAGCTGGTGGGCCAAGTTCTTGCTATACTGACAATTGATGTCATAAAAGGTTATGACTGGTTGCTGGGGGTCCAATCCATGGTGCATGGCATGAACCAGAGCATAATCCACATTGACCTGCCTGCTATATTGTTAGTCATGACTGGGGACTATGAATTGGTGTGTACTGCTCTCCCTTCTGAAAGTCAATCATTGCATGAGGTACAAAACAGCCATGCCTTGCACAGGCACATCCATGAATCCCAGTTGATTCCAGCTTATTCCTTTGTGCATTTGCTTGATTAACAGCCCAGTGGTTATTGCAGTCAGATTTCTGCATGATGCAATCAGTCCAGTGTCTTTGGAGAGATCATGGAGCACCCACTTCTATTTGATTTATGGTCCTAGTCAAATATTCCTTGTATGGAGCTGATGTGACCATGAAGCCATTTCCATCCATGAGCCAGACCTCTTCAGCAGCATTCTTGGGCAGCATATGCTTTGCCTTGAAGTTGCTGTCCATCACAAAGGTCCTAGCAAACTGCCAGCTATGCAAGTCAAGCTAACAATGTCTTTGCAATAACAAATAGAATACTGACTCAGAGAGATCAATATCCTGATCCAGTACATTGATCCCTGGCTGGGGACAGGCAGGGCAGAAGAGGACAAGTTCACCAGCCCAGAGATCAGGTGACTGTTGTTGGAATCCCTGCCATTTCAACAGCTTTAGGACCCTCACATTCTTGACACCCTGAGCAATTCCCTATACCTATTCTTCAACTGACAGGAACAATGTGGCATATGGTAAGACAGGGGTGATTGCACTCACCAGCACTAGGTGAGGAAACATGCTCAGGGTGACTCTCTGAATTGCTATAATAGTTCATGGCAGAGGCTCCACATTCAACATTGTCCCTGATGAAGTCCTCCAGCACTTGGAAAGTGAAAGTTGTCCTCAGTGCCTTTGTTGTAGTGGGGAATAGGCTGGCCATGGTAAGCTGAAGATGTGAATCCTCAGACCCAGGGCAGTTGCAATACTGCACATTGCAAAAGTGCATGCCACCAGTGTCCACAACTGTCAGATAGCTTCTATCATTTGGTGGGTTGAGATGTGCTGGTTGTTGACTCTCCTCAATGTCCTCCCACTCTTCATCTACATGGCTGGCAGCATCCTGCCAGGCATGGTGCTCTACCATGGCCCAAGTGTAGCACCAAACCAACCTATGATATCAGTCATCACAGATGATGGGTTGAAACCAGAACTCACAAGCCATAGAGTGAAGTCTTCAAAGAATCTTCCATTCCATTTTTGTACCTGATGGAATGGTCTGAGTTTGTGCTGCTTGATGCAACATGTTTCACAAGACAATGGGCAATGCACACAGTCCATGCATCTGTATGGTGCCCCTTCTGCTTTTCACACAAAACAAGCCATGACATCAGGCAGGGCCTCCATGTCCAGGAGCACATACAGGTATCTACTCTTATAGGGCAGCCATTCTTCCAGATAACTGTTCTGCAATACCATAAGGCACACATCACCAGCACCAGGATGTTTTATAATGCACACCTGGCTTTTTGGAATTCTCAATGACCTTGGTGGTGATGCATCATCCATGTAGTAATATATGTTGGCATCATTACCCTGGACTAAATTGGGTTCCTGGATGCTCAAAGATCCTGCCATAGTAGGTGATTCATTTCTTTGGCCATTTGCATATCTTGCCTTCTTTCTCAGAGTAAACTTGACCATCCCTTCTTTGGATCCCCTGGTTGTTTTCACCTTTTTCAGGTGACATGGGTTACCAGGGTGGCCACTGTGGCTCAGGCAATTTGTGACATGCCCATGTCTAGTATCAAGTCCTTGCAGGATGTCTGCAGGCCCCATTGTGATGCCTGGCCTGACTTTTGGGTCAGATCTTGGAATCAATGTCAGAAGATCCAATTGGGATCAAACTATACTTTATCTATATATAGTAGCAGATTAGATGATAGATGAATCAGCTTACCATGTTTGGCCATGCTACTGATCAACTGGAACAAGACCATACCAACAATTGGTATGTATCATGGCTGGAACCTTACTCACCCCCTGGAACTTTATTCAAGAATTGGTGACAGTAACTATGAGCAATGGACTCCAAATTTTCTTTCAACAGTGGGTAACATTACCTGCAACTAACCAACTCCAACATCTTCTCCAACATTCAGAATGGCCAGCAGCAATCACAGTACTAATTGTGTTAATACCTCAGATGAGGAGGACTTTTCCTCCAATGAGGAATCTAGCTCAGATAGCATGGAGACTGCAAAATCTGTGCCAGGAAAGCTGAGACTGGATGAACTTCAAATCCTCCAAGACAGTCTGAAGGATTGGAAGGAAGCTGACACAAACAAAAGGGCCTCACTGATGGAGGGAATGCAAAACAAAATCAAGTGGCTGGATGCCAACAAGAGCCTCAAACAAAATGAATGGAATAGAAAATGGATGGTAAGCTTGACAGTTTTGATGTGCTTGCAGTCAATGTCAAGTATATTTTACAGGCCATCAAGAACTGGATGTATAATAACAATCAGTCCTGGGCATGGAAGGCCCTGGTTAAGTATGGCTCCAAATGGACCACCCTGAAGGTGATCAAGCTGCAGCATAAGAAAGATATCCAGCAAGTACTTGTGAAGGCCAGAATACAGCCCAGGACATCAGCTATGATCAAACACTATCAGCCAGCTATTCAGAAGGTAGTCCAGTCATCGACCAAACCTGAATTGGACCAGGCAGCCCATTTGGCAAAAGAGTGGAATGAGAGAAAGCTGCCACCCAAAGCCCAGGCAGAGTAAGCATCCAAGTTCTCACATGGGTAATACTAACTTAAATGCAGAGTGGCAACAAGTAAGGGCTGAAAGCATGCAAAACAGTTTGGACACAACATGTGGAAGCAGTGTGGGATGAGAGTGGTGATCATAAGGATGGTGAAGTGATGGTTAGAATGTGAGTACTTTCCTGACAGGCTTCACTGTATCTGACCAGTGTAGGAATGACTTCAATGACAAGCTGAGTGATGGAGAGCTCTATTTGGATTGGGAAGACCTTCATGGAAAGTGGTCAGCCTACACAAAGAAGGCCTTCAGGGCCAATGGTACAGAGGATGGCAGTGGAGAGGATGAGGCCAGTCAAACCATGGTAAAAGCATGGAAAGGAAAAAAGTGGTCTCAATTCTCCCTGTCCACCAATGACAATGGCACACCCATTCTTCCAAATCTCTTGGACTTATGGACACCAGAATTAAAGGACATCATGAGGGTGTTCATAACTGGCCATTATTGTACATGCCAATTTCCATGGCTGATGAGTTACTAACATCCAAACACAGGCTTGGCTTGTTGGAAGATGAATGCCAGCATACCTTGGGCTGCAATAACTGACAACCAGGCATCATATTTGTCTTCTAAGTATCTTCCTCCCAAAATCCCATTCAAAGAGCCCACCAGGCTGACACAGCATGAATAAATTGAAACCTTGGAGTTCTGGAAGGAGCAACAGCAGGAGCACCCAGAAGATGTCTTCTGGTTCTGAAGGTGGAGATTTCAGTATGGTTCCCTGGAGGAGCTGGTCACCAAACAACAATTCTGGTCAGAAAAAGCCAAAGGGAAGAGACCCTGGACAGAAGGTGAGGCCATGATCAATTTGGATATACATAACTGATTGCACATTAAGTAAATTCTGCTGATGGCTCTGACTATGGACATCACTCAGAGGAGGAACCAGCTCCTCCCACAAAACCTTGCACCAAATGGCAATGGATAGATGGTATGTCAGAGCCAGTCAGATTCTTTACTGGTAACCATAACATGACTTTGAAATTGTGCACCAAAGATCATCCCACCAGAACATCCAATGCACAGGAGGACAACAGATGAAGGAGCCAGTCCACATCAGACTGGTGCAATACAGCTACTGCATACCCCAAGCCAGCTGGTAAGTGGTATCCAGCAACAATGAATATTGCTGATAGATTTTGTATCAGACAATCATGCCAATGATGGTGGCAATTTAACTGCAAGGAAGCCCAAGCCCAACCCAAAAATCAGATCCAATGGTTGGTTTCCATGCACACTTGGTTAATGCTCTCATTACAGCATTCTACAGCAGCCCAGAATGATAACATGGTCATATCCAAGTCCCACCATGGAAATGGTGGCAGTAGGGAAGGGCTGACACCTAATGATTGGAGGTATACATCCATCACACAATTACACATGCTTATCCATGTCAGCAGTTGATCTGGTGGGTAGGAATTCAAACACCAGGCCTAGAGGCCATGTGATGGACAGGGAAGATAGACTGTTGGATCAAGCAGAAGAGAATGGTGTGGCTTGTCACCCAGAGCAGAATTGGAGGCCCCCACAGTGGCCAGATGATAATTATCCTACCCCAACTGTGAGGAGGTGAAGGTAGAATTGTGGCCAGTACCTAATGTTGTCACATAGACTTGCAACAAACATATATAATGGTATTGTACACAGTGCAAGAATTACTGGTGAATTACCAGCCCCATAGCTACCATGTACCATCACCCACTGTTGCAATCCAATCCTGGCCAATTTGTGATGACAGTGACCATATTGTATTGCCACAATTACTGGACTCCCCAGAACATCACCACTTTTCCATTCAACATAATGTTCATTGAAATGAGTTAGATGAACAAATTATAGCTGGTCTGGTTTAAGACAGTAGCCTCTACCTGCCAGCTCTTCCTGCAGAAGATCTGCTAACTGATGCTGGAATCTGGTGAGCATGGCATGCTGCTCAACATGTGATTGCCACTCCCTGGTTGCATCCACCAGGGTATTGGCATAATACCAATATGCAGTGTAGGAATAGGTAAGATGAAGTACCTAGAACTAGTAATATGTCACTGGGTGAGTGTGTGCTTGACCCAAAAGGGAGATTCTGTTTTGAGAAAAGAAGAAGTGTAGCAAAAGGTGTAAAAAATGCGAAAAGAACAGGAAAACTTAGCCCTGGTTGCTGCCTGTTATACCAAACCTCTTGCCAATCCTCCTGGCCCTTTGGGTACTTCCCAAAGTAATAAATTCTGACCTCAAAAACTTGCCAGAATGTGAGAATAGAATACCCTGCTGCTGAGGGACTCAAACATGAATTACTTGTATGGTAAGCTGAACTCACATGAACACAGCATGTGTGCTTAGTCAGCAACATAGCTACTTGCCACTAAGTCCAGTGGTACACAACATGAAAACAAAAGAAAGAAACAAAACAAAACACCCCCAACCCCTATCTCCTGACCAAGATGATTTCTTGTAGGGAATTCAATCCCATTCCCTACAGCAGTGATCAGATTGGCATTGTGTGCAGCATTGATGTCTGGTTGGTGTGCCCCACTCCTAGCCACAATACTGGAGATCCACCTTGACATTTGAACTGGTAGACATGTTTAGCTATAGTTGTGTAGGAATTTCTGTACTTCTGTTCAGTTTGTGGAGTATCAACTCCCAGCTGTATGGCAAACTCCTGGGAGACTGCAAAAAGCTCCAAATGTGAAAATGGGATTGGCACTGGTGATGGGGATCTGGCTGGCAGTATTGGCATGGAGCTGAGTGATGCAGGAGTGTCTGAATGGTCCATAGGTTGCTGAGGACCAGAGAAATCACCACCAGGTGATGCAAATGTTGTTGGGCTGGGAACCAGGGTAGGATTGTGACAAGCTGGTGACACTGAGGGAGTTAAGGACTGAAATGGGGGCCCATGCAATAAGATGAACAGTAATGATGATTGGCCAGCTGCCTGAGTTGGGTAGATGTAAGTTGATGATCTTGTGGCAGCAGGTGACTGAAATGCCAGTTCTTGTAAAGGACTGACTGGTGGGGACTGAAATGGTGGGGGGGACCCCCAAGCCAGCTCATGCAATGGAGTAGCTGGGGAAACAGGCAGTGGCAATTTGTCCCATGCCAGCTCAAGTAACAGGGTGCTGTCAGAGAGGCATGTTGATATGGAGTCCCAAGGAGGCTCAACCAATGGGCTGCCAGAGGAGGGAGACAGTGCCAATGACTCCAATGCTGGCTCTATCAAAGGTGATCTGGGTGAACCAGAGGACTGGAAGGAGGGTTCCATTCTGGTTGTGCATATTGTTTGAGCCAGGGACAGCTCAAAAGGTGGCTTGCATAATGGGGATGATGGCACATCTGGCAGGTCATCTTCAGTAAACATTTCCTCATCCTCATTGAGAGATGTGAGCTGCTGCATATCATGGCATGACAGAATTACTGCACAGTCATCAGAAGTAATGATCCTTGGACTGGTTGACTTATGGAGTTTATCTGGACTGCTGGAACTGAATCTAGCATTTCTGGGAGCCATATGAAAGTTCAAAATGTTGTATGTGCCATGGGGATTACACTGATGTTTGAGAATGATTTCAGTACCAGTGATAAGGTTGTATTACACAATATTTTTTCACCAGTCATCATGCAGGATGTGCAAGTGCATACATAATGGAAATGGGCACTTAGTGGAATGACTGTCAACTGCCATACATTACTCCCACCAAAATATGTTCAATGGTTAAACCAGTACATTGAATATTGTAAATCACAGCATCACCAGAGTGAGCATTTGTATTGTGCTTATGTAAGCCTGTTGAATGGTGTATGCTAGCTAGTGAATTCACCACACCACTCAAGCACCCACCACCTGCACACCTAAGCTTTAACAGCAGTATGTCTACCACCAATACCAGCACCTTCGTCCCAGCACAATTGACTGACAACATCCAGCCAGTCATCACCACTGAAAATGCCAAGCAGATGGTCAAGGAGGCTGCCAGGGTTACAATGCAGGCACTGAGAGGACTTCAGGGCTGGGATGCTAAGCACTGGGGCAAAGTGGCTCAGCTTGTGTGGGCCCAGCTGGTAAGTGAAATTGCAGCCATGATATCCATTCCTGACATCTATGTAGGGAATGGTCTGCATGGTTGTTGAACATCTACCCCCAGCATTTGAGATCCCTCTGCATCTTATTGCTATCAATATGCACATGGTTGACCCAGCAACAATCTTTGCCACACAGATGTGGCCACCTTTCAACCAGATGATGACAGCATGAGAGGCTGATGTGAAGGATCATGCATGGTATCACCTTCACCAGCAGCCCAAGTCTCACCCATATTGCAAGGTCATGGAGGAACTTACCTGGCCTTTGCTGAGGGCTGAGCACCAGGCAGTCCATGGATGAGGGGAAGGGGAAAGAATTGGGTATGGATGAGGATCAAGGGATTTGGCTTCCAGGTGAGCACTAATTCTGAGGATGGCACTTGGGTGGACCACTGATATGGGATCCAAAGATGGACCCACAGACCCTATAGCTAGGACCACTGGAGTGGCAATGCAGAAACTGGGAAATGAGGAGGATCAGAGCAGGGAGACAGTATGGGGCCATAGCCAGTCAAGATGTGGCCAAGCCTGTTGATGCCAGTGGTCAGACCAGTAGAGGCCAGAGCCAGTCAAGGAGACCAACAAAGAAGGTGAAATCAGCAGTCAACAAGGATGTGCAGGACTGGTGAGACATCAACAACCCTCCTGAGTTCTGGGAGGTAGTGCCAGAAGCTGACTGGTGTGTGAGATGCTGGGAAAGGAGTTGGCCCTGTATGGTGCTAGCTGGCAGGGCATGCTGGCAATGCCACTGTACCAAATACTCATGCAGCTTGCTCAAGGGGAGGGGAGACAAGTCTGAGATGCAGCAAAAAGCCTCCCATCCAAGGCCTCACCAGCAATGATCCCCAGAAGACACTGCTGGCCTTCCCACCACTTCAATGCTTGCTGTGCCAGCTCCATTGACTAGTCAACAAGCCAAACATCAAAGGGCACCAAGCTGAAATCAATCCACCAGTCCATCCAAAGTAACAAGCAATCATTTCTCTCCTGGCCCATGGACTGGCTACCCCAGTAAGTTATTCACAGTCCTATATTTTTGGCTAATCAGTTGAACTAATATTTCTATTGAGTAGTGGAAATCATTACTCTGTCATGGCTATCCCAGTCATGGTCTTGTGCAAGAAGTGTTGCAACAGAGCCACCCATCACTCCAGCACCAACTACTACAACTGGTGCTGATGAGCCATGCCATTGTGACAAGTGTCAGGAAGAGGTTACTGTCCTCAAGTGGGAGAATGCTGACATGAGGCAGGAGATAGAAATAACCCATACTGAGCTCGCTGCTCTCCATTAGGTGGTAGATGCCATCCAGAATCACCTATTCCTGGCCCCAAACATGCTTAACCATCCTCTGGTCCCCTTTCACATCACTTCCAACCCTACACCAGTACCTCACATGCCAGTCATGGTGGAACTTGGCACTGCCACCAGAGTTGTAGAGGTTCAATCATCCCAAAGCAGCTCAAGACAGGAGTCCACTGAACCCCCCCTGGCTTCATTTGAGGGAGGTGCTGGCTTGGAAGTACCTCCTTCAAGTGTGGAACCTGTGCATGGACCTGCTGGAGGTCCAACAATCTCTATTACTCCACCACTGCCAACAGTAGGATTGGAGCCCAGACAGGAAGGTAGGATGGAGGTCAACCAACATTAATGTACATCTCATTGCACAATCTATTGATGTTTTTTGTTTTGTTTTTGTACTTGTACTTTGTTAGCTCCAGCAATATATTCTGTATTGTCACAATGTAGTGCAATATCCAGGAAGAAGTGGCTACTCCTGATGGTAGTTGTTACTGTATGATTCAGATACTGGAAAACCAATCTGGTATGGTGATGGCTGTACCAGTGGTGTGACAAGAACTAAGGGCCAATGGAGTCATGGTTCACCTAGATGTTTGAATGATGACTGGCTGGCATAACTCCATGGTTTTTGCTGAGTAGCTTGATGGTGTGACTTTCATGGTACTCTTCTGGCTTGCTGGTGGCCATAAGGCATTGAATTCACAGTTTAAATGTACTGGGTAGTTGGGTAGTCTTCTGGTCATTACCAGAGCCACCATTGCAGTAATACATGCATCTCCAGCATGGACTGGTACTGGTATGCACATACACTGTGGTCCTGCTCCCAGGAGGTCAGGCATGGTATTGTTGCCAGGGTCCATGGTACAGCATTGGGCCCAGGATGGCTGGTATGACATTATTACCAGGATGGACCAAATAGTATAATTTCTGGGCTGGCTTCCATGGCATTGGCACTGGGATGGTGTTCATGGCATTGGTGCTGGGATGGCTTTCATGATGGCCCCATGGCATTGGGGATGTGCTGGAACACATTACATTGGTACTGGGACAGCTTGCATGATGGCCCCATGGCATTGGTGTGGTGCCAGCTCACATTACATTGGTACTGGGACAGCTTGCATGATGGCCCCATGGCATTGGGGATGTGCTGGAACACATGGCATTGGTGTGGTGCCAGCTCACATTACATTGGTACTGGGACAGCTTGCATGATGGCCCCATGGCATTGGGGATGTGCTGAAACATGTGGCATTGGTGCCAGGATGCCTTCCATGGCATTGGTCCTGGGTTGGTGTTGGCCTGGCTGACATTGCATTGGTGCCAGGATGCCTTCCATGACATTGGTATTGGGTCTGCCTACATGGAATTGATGTTGTGCCAGCCTGCATGGCATTGGTATTGGGCCTGTTCATATTGCATTGGTGTTGGCCTAGCTCACATGATAATGTTGCCAGGATGGATGGCATGGCATTGGTGTTGTGCTGGCTCATATGGAATTGGTGTTGGGCTGGCTTGCATGACATTGTTGCCAGGGGTGAACTCAGGGGCTGAGCCCATCTATACCTTATAGGGACACCTAACTTTGGGCTTACCTGGGACTACTCATATTGCAGTGGCTACACCTACCCTGTGGAGCACCTGTATCCCATGGTGACCATAATTCCACAGCTAGCTTGTACCCCATGATGACAATTCTAACCTCAGCCCAGCCATTCTCCATGGTGACTCCCTACTCTTGGGCTCAGCTTTATGCTATGGTGACATTCATTCATTGGGCTCTCCCATTGTCCATGATGACACTTACTCCCCAGCCTGCTTGTAACTGACAATGACAATTCAAACCACAGCTGCATCATTCCTCATGACAACATTTACTCTCAGGCTCAGCTGTACTACATGGTGACACTCATCAGTTGGGCTCTCCCATACTACAAGGTGACAATAAGTTCATGGCTCTCATGTAACACACATGCACAAGCCATACATGGGCTTGACCTCTGCTGGCCTGTCAGCAACAGCTGATTGTCAGCCTCCACTGACCATCTCATACAGCCTAACCAGGTGCATGGGCTTGATTGTTGGTATGCAGCAATGGTAGATGAGCTGAATATGTTTCAGAAGCTCAGGCTGTATGAGGAGGTTGGACACCCCTCAGATCAAAAGATCATCAGTTCAAAGTGGGTATACAAAGTAAAGCAAGGACTGACAGGCAACATCAAGAAGTACAAGGCACTAGGGGGTTCACTCAAATTCACAGAGTGGACTATACTGATACTTTTTCCCCCATTGCAAAGTTTACTACCATTCAAATCTTGCTTGCCCTCACAGCCAAGTATGACTGCAAATTACATCAAATGGATGTCAAGTCAGCCTTCCTGAATGGAAAACTTGATGAAGAAGTCTTCCTTTGACCACCTCCCAGGTTCTGTACATCTGCAGATGTTGTTTGGTGCCTTCACTGTGCCCTCTACTACAGACTCAAACAAGCTCTGAAGGCTTGGTATACCCACTTGAGGGAGGTATTTGAAGCTCTGGGCTTCACATGCAGTGATGCAGACCATAGTTTGTTTTACAAATTCAAAGATGGAATTCTGATTATAGTTGCTGTCTTTGTGGATGATAAGCTCATCCTGTCAAAGATCCATGATGCTATTAACCACTCAAGACTCAGCTCTCCTCAGAGTATGACCTATCAGTTTTGGGTGAGCACAATGGATCTTAGGAATGGAGATCATCCCAGACTGTGATAAAGGATAAATTGAGCTCTCACAGGAAAGATATATCAAATCTATACTCCAGCACTTTGGGTTGTAGGATATGTATCCTGTTGGTACACCTATTGAGCCTAGTCTCCAACTTGAAAAACTTGAACAGGCCAAGTTGGACATTGCACACCATCAGAGTGCTCTTGGAATCTTGATGTATGTATGATATGTTAGCTACTTGCCCTGACCTTGCCTATGCAGTGGGTGTCCTTAGCAGGCATGCAGTGACTCTGGGTGAGCACCACTGGGTGGCCCTCAAAAGAGTCTACTGCTGTCTCCAAGGGACCACTACCTTGCATCTTCACTATACTGCAGCTTCAGGACCACTCCAGTTGGGTATGCCAATGCAGACTGGGCATCTGATGTTAATGATCACCATTCTATCACTGGCTATGCATTCATCTTATGTGGTGGTGCAGTGAGCTGGTTGTTGAAGAAACAAACCTCTGTTGCTCTTTTGAGCACTGAGGCTGAGTACATGGCTGTTTGGGCAGCTGTGATGCTGCTTGGTGAAATTGACATGGCTGCATGAGTGAACCCCACCCCTCTCCATGTTGACAATCAGTCAGCAATCTTGTTGGCAAGAAATGCAATGTTTCATGATCATATGAAACACATTGCCATTTGTCATCACTTCATTCAAGAGAAGATTGAGTCAGGGGATGTCTCTGTGGTGTACTTGTCTACAAACAAGCAGCTGGCAGACATCTTGACCAAGGGGCTTTCTAAAGATAAGCACATTTGTTTTTCTATTGGCTTAGGGGTTACTTATTGAGATATTCACTGTGGAGTGGGTGTGTTGCTGCACATTAATTATATTTCTTACACTGGTAATATCTTACATAAGCACAGTCATTTCAGCACATTGGTTTTTCTTCATGTGCCTCAGTCTTCTCCCAATAGAAGCCTGAGTATCTTTCTCTTTGTTAGTCTGTCCCTACTCAGAAACTACCCCACAAAATGACCATCCAAGAGTGAGGTTGGCCAATTCCACCTTCAGGGGTGGGATCATCCAAGACTGAGGTCAGCCCATCTCATCTTCAGGGGGTGGGACCATCCAAGACTGAGGTCAGCCCATCCCACCTTCAGGAGGTGGTACCCTCCACCAGTGAGGTGGCCCATCCCACCTTCAGGGGGTGGGACCATCCTCCAGTGAGGTTGGCCAACACCACCTTCAGTGGGTGGGATCATGTTACAGCCACCCTCACTTCCATATGTTGGCCTACCCATCATCAGGGACAACTGGCCAACATCAGTTAGTCCCACCTTTAGGCCAAAATGTACACATTGGATGACACAGTTTCAGGACTATGGTTGACTGAACTATGAGAAGGGATGTGCTAGGAAACTTGCCCCCAAATTTATCAGCCCCTTCCACATACAAGAGGACTACTGCAACAACACCATCTTGTTGGATATTCCCATGGAACTCAAACAATGTGGAGTACACCCAAGAGGTGGGCATCCATCAAATGTCAAACACTCACCCAGGTTTGGTGGTACTGCTTATGAGTACCTGGGGTCCTACTTTTTTTTTTCTTTTTGAGAAATTTTGCATGTCCTGCAGCATTTTCATTCCAAACAAGTTTCTACAATGTAGCTCTGCATTTTAGCCTTTATGATAGCAGATGGACCCACCCAAATATATGTTGTCTCCATCATTCCAGACACTCAATTTGTGATATATCATTGCAATTTTGAGACTTATGAGCAATTTAACTTACCAGTACCCAAACCTGGATTTGGCAATCAGCCATCCTAATATGTGTCCAAGATCTAGATCAACATGTCTGTTTACTGTAAGACTTGGTGAGACACATTAAACATGTCTTTCTTGACACACTCATCCTCCCTCATTATCTATGTACCATACCACCCCATAGTTGTCTCATAGAGTGTCTTGTCACTGGACATCAACTTCTAATGGACATCAATACTGTATCTCATAATCCCTCAGCACCATTCAACTCTTGGATTGCATGTGAAAGGTCTTAGCCAATGGACATAATATTTAATCATAGAACTCTCCCCTTATCATCTACTCCCCCATCACCACTGCCTGGAGCTTCCCAAAGCAATGATGAACTTTCCACCCCACAATTAACATGAGGCATTGTACAGGAAGCTTCCCCATTTGGGATGCTCCTGCCTGACCCATGGCTCTCATGTCCTCTATCTAATAACTCCCAGCCCTCACTTGTCCTAGAGCAAGCAACCCCAAACTCCATTTCCCAAGATCAGATTCATGATCTCTTGGAGATGGGGACAAGCAATGCATTTTTCATTCTCTTTCAGCATGGACACTTACTTACTCAGGTTGTTGGTGGATATCACATCCTTGAATTCCCTCATTGTAGCCAATCCATTAAAACAAGCATTCCAAGGATGGTCATGCTGAAGGAAAGCAGCTATTTCAACACCCTGACTAGCCATTACCACTGCAAGCCATGTCTCATTGCTGCTGCTCACAAGGAAAAACAAGCAATGTCTACTGTTATGGATAAAATCAGTTCACCCATGACCACCCAGTACTTGGTAACCCGTGCACCGCTGATCTGGTTGTACTTGCAGTAACAATTATTACACCTCTACGAACATCTATGACACCATCTCCCTGAATGAGTGGTGACATGATTCATGTTGGAGCACAGCCACACTTAGCATTCAGGGGCGAGTTAGTCATGTGCTAGGTACATAGTGCCAGATGCAAGGTAGGTGCAGTCACATGGTGTCATGTGACTCAGGGTTCACATCACCATGTCACCCTTGTGACCACATGACCAGAGGTGTGGATGCAGTCATGTGAGGTCACATGACAATGATGGCATCAATCATATGACTGCATCATGTGATCTGTTATGTCATGTGATCAATTGTCATGTGACCTTCACACTCTGGCTTGACCCTACACTTTTTGTAGTCAACAGTAGCCAAAAATGCACACTACCAAAGTGTAACCCAGCCTACACTATTCAGATCCTCAGTCATCATGGAGTCTTTCAGGCAGTCAGACAGCACTTTTACTGGCCTCAGATGTACCAAGATGTCACCCATCATGTTTGCTCTTGCCATGAATGCCAGATCTGAAGCACTCATAAAGCAGAGGTTCCCATCACCATTTCCACTTCCCCCAGAATCTTTATGAAGGTCTATGTCAATGTCATGCTCATGCCCAAAACATGTGGTTATCACTATCTTGTCACAGCTCAAGATGATCTTTCCCTTGCTGCAGAAGGTTGTGCTCTTCATTGTGCCAATGCAGACAGTCTTGCTAAATTCTTCTGGGAAGAGGTCTTCTGTTGTTATTGTGTTGTTGCTAGGTTGTCACTGATAATGGCAGTGAGGTCAAGGGTGCCTTTGAGAAACTCATGAAGCATTACTCCATCCCCCAGATTCACATCTCCCTGTATAATTCCAAGGCAAATGGAGTTGTAGAATGTGGTCACTTTGTTATCAGAGAAGCTATCATCAAGGCTTGTGAAGGAGATCTTTCACTTTGGCCATCCAAGGTCCATCATGCATTCTTCACAGATAAAGTCACTACTCATCACTCCACTGGATTCAGCCCCTACTTCCTGCTACATGGTCTTGATCCTGTCCTGCCCTTTGATCTCTTCAAGTCTACCTATCTTGTTGAAGGATTCTACTCTGGAATGACTTCTCAAGAGCTCCTTGCACTTCACATTCATCAGTTGGAAAAGAGAGAGGAAGATATCAATTCCACTTTCACCACTTCACAGAAGTCTTGTTTACACTCCAAGGGTCAGTTTGAGAAGAGATATGCTTTACAGTTGATGAAGTTGGCTTATGAGCCAGGAGATTTGGTATTGGTTTGCAACATGCAGGTAGAGAAAGAACTGGAATGCAAGTCAAAGCCATGCTACCTTGGTCCCTATGAGGTTGTTCATCACACCAAGGGAGGCTCCTATGTCCTTAAAGAACTTGATGGCATTGTTTCTGCTCAAGGTGTCATGGCATTTTGACCCATTTATTCTCACCACACTCCCTTACCAAGTGTTATGGAAGAAGAAAGAGGTGAAGATGAAGATAATAACAGCAGTAACAACAATGACAACAATGATGATGAAGATGATGCAGAAGAAGATGAAAACAAAGAAACTGATAATAACAATAATGACTATGACTCAGATGACTGTTCATGATCTTTTCATTTCCTTTTCATTTCTTATGACACTGATCTCCTGTCATTCCTTCTTTCATTTTTCTTTTTGTTTTCCCTGGGTTCCCTGCATTGGTTGCAATCAGGGACAATTGCATTTCTTCTTGCCAGTGGATGTCACACACCAAAGGTTGTGGACATGGTTACAGCTGACTCTGCCTAACTTGTTGATGAGTTGCACACAATGCCCATGTCATGCAGATGAAGACTAAAGGCCTCATGCATAGAAGGACTGCTGGACATTAGCAGTCATCCTTCACACAAGAATGAGTCATCAGTGCTAAAGAGCAAGGAGGAAGTGAGTTAAGCATGCATTGAAAGTTTTTAGCACCCATGTACTGCATTCCAGTTTTCATCATATCTCCACCATTTCCAAAGATATCAACTCCATTCTCACACTTGCTTAAAGTGCTCAGCCATGCAATTCTGCCTTCCAAATTTGGAGAGGATCCTCACACCCTATGCATTTCTACAGCACTCCATCCATCAGACACTCATTTCACTAAGTCCATCAGATGTGGCTGCCTCTTTGTCAATCATCTCACTTGTCTCATTTTCCAGAGACAGTGGCTATGTGTATCTGCCAGGCATTCCCACCAGCTTCTGTCCTGAAGCCCCCTGGTTCATCCCATTGTTGTCAGCCCCATCTCATCCTGTGCAGCTTGGTCAGCATGTTCTCCTTGTCAGTATGACTTCCAGAAGGACATTCTTTGGTTGCCTCAGGTCTGTCACTCAGTTAGAAAGGTCTTATGTGGTCATTTTGGTCTCCCCAGTTGTTGAAGCATATGGATTGTTCCTCCCTGCTCCCTCACTGTCTTTATTCCAATCTTGTCCATCATTCCTCCTGCATTGTGACAGCTGCAGCATAATCTACTGTTCTCTGCCCTCCCTGATCACATCCATGATGAGTATGACATGCATCTTGCCTTCTTACTGCAAGATCCAGCAGAAGACATCCCCCCTTCTCCTCCTCCTCCATCAGAGCCCCATTCATGAAGTTTTTGTTAACTTCACTGAGAGGATGAAAGGGTGGGAGACATGATCACTTATGCTCCCATTGTCCCACAGACCCCCAACACCCTAGCCCCTTTGATGCCTGACTCATGTCCTTCAATTCTGGAATTAATACTTCCTTGTCTGGAAACACTGTCCATCTGACATGACATCTTTGGATCTATTGATGTCTCCACTGAGATCTGACTTGCATTGCCACCCCCTAATGTGATATCAGTGTGCTCACTCAGTTTCTGACTCTATTTGACTCATTCTGTGATATTTTGACTGTCCTTGACTCATTCATTGCCAATACTTACCAATCTTCTTTGCTTGCTTACTTTTCATTTCTCACTTACTCATCATGATTACTCAGTCCTTACTCATTACTTACCAAGCATTTGTGCCTCATTTACCATAGGCTGCACTCCCCCCACAGTATATAAAACCCCATGTACTTAGCTACAAAAAGAAGCAATCCAGAAGTCACTCAGCAGTCAGTTCAGCTCTCTCAGGCATAACTCATCATTGACAGTTGAGGCTCATTTGGAAGGGTCTATCTACCACCGTTCTCTATCTGAAGTATCATCTGTGCTTGGTCAGCACACATGCTTAGTCATCCATCCACTCCTGCATAACTTGTCATTGACTTGTGCCAGGAGCACATTTTATTGAAATCCATTTTCCAGAATACTTTCAGCTGAACACCTTCACTCTGTTCAGCATCCCCCATCCAGTCATCACTTGCTTGTCTTCTCCTGCATAACTCATCATCAACTTGTGCCAGCAGCACTCTACTTGAAGTCCCCATCCCACATTAGATTTCTTCTGCCCTCCAGGTTCTGCAGAGGCAAACCACCACTTGCTCTTATTTGTCTTTTGTGTTGGTTTTGGTTGGTTTCCACCACCTTTCCACACTTTGACTCACAACAACTCATCAAGCACCTCTGGAAGCTCATTGAGCTCCAGCAAATCTTGTCAATCTCCAACAGGTCATGAGGGTGTCAGTGACAAGGGAGATCCAAGTGACAGAAGAGCCATAGTCAGCAATCACATAAAACAAAAAGGAGATCCAGATCCCACAGTAAGACTACCTTGAAACCCATCCCACCTAACAAGTATGACAGGTCCAATAATTCTCACATGTTCCATCACTTCATCACAGAGGGAATAGCATATGTAGAGGATGGGCACATTGAGACAATGAAGCACACATTCATACTGTTGCATTACCTGACAGGAAAAGCACATGAGTTCTATGTGCATGAGGTATCTGGGGACCCTTACAAGTGGAGGCTGTCCAATTTCTTCACTGAGTTATTCAAATACTGCTTCCCCATCAATTTCCAAATGCATCAGCAAGAAAAACTTCAGTCTTGCTATCAGAAATCCAAGACTGTTAAAAATTACCTTTATGAGCTGAATGAGATCTGGAATATGATTGGAGAGATGAATGAACATACCAAAGTACACAAGTTTTGGTTGGGACTCTGCTGAGAACTACAGCATGACCTATGGAAAGAAAAGTTGAACCCTGAAATCTTGATGCTAAACAAGGTTGTAGCCTCTGCAGAGATACTTGAGATTGTGCAATCAATAACTGGGGACTATGTTCATAAGTTGCAGAGACAGCAAAGTAAAAAGTGTACTGTCAAAAGTGCAGCCATCTTGACTGGTGAAACCAAGACCCAATACAAAGGCAATGGGAACACAAAGGACTCAGCACCCACAATTCCTCTAAGACTGGAGGACAATGCATGAATTGTCCAGATAGGCATAAGCACAATAGCCTGAAGCAAGCAAGGAGGAGCAAGAGTGCCATAAAGCAGAAGGCCTCTGCTTTATCTGCCACAAGTCTGGACACTTCTTGAGGAACTGCCCTGATTGCCATACTGTCTCTACATCCAACAAACCCCCAGGCTGTCAAAGTCACACAACACCCCTGACTTCCTCTTAGGGCAGAGTAGGAGCGGGTTGGGCTGTGGAGTACAGTGGTCAAAGTCCAAAGTGAATCTGCCCACTGGGTGGTGAGATATTCAACAAACAGTGAGTGGAGGGGTATGGAGGAAAGTTTTGGAGACAGAGGTCAGAGTTGGAGGTCAGAGGTTGGATGAGAGGGCATCAGGTTCAGCTAGTGTGCTGCCCCCTTGCATGAGCTCAGCCCTTGTATTTCAGAGGTGGAGTGGACTCAGAGGGAGTGGAGACAAAACTCCAGAGGGAACTGAGAGGGAGTCAAAGGTGGGGACTTTATTTGATATTCATACTGATTACATTGGAGTACTATGTGGCCTTATATACAATGTAGGTCAAGGGCAGTGCAGTGCAGAATGCAAACCAATAAGTGTATAACAGGTCAGCAGTCCCTCTGACACAAGGGATAGAGGGTAGGGATGATGGGGACCTTAACTGAGACAAGGAAACTACTACAATGAGGAAGAGGGTAAATACTGAAGAAGTGGAAGAATGGAGAAAAAACCAACACAAGGGCAGAACCCTATCTGGGATGCAGGGCTGCAAG
Organism: Pisolithus orientalis; assembly: GCF_024613125.1. Classification (NCBI taxonomy): domain Eukaryota; kingdom Fungi; phylum Basidiomycota; class Agaricomycetes; order Boletales; family Pisolithaceae; genus Pisolithus; species Pisolithus orientalis. Next base: position 20,841 of record NW_026260914.1, on the reverse strand, counting down.
TCCAACATCCCACTGGGCCAACAAGGCCTTGGAGGAGGCACAGATGAAGGTCTGGCCTCCATGTGACCAGCCTGAGGGTGGAGTTGAGCAGAGTTGGTCAGAACATGGACAGGGGACCTTGGAGAGGTGTCAGGAGGGTTGGAGGAGCACAGGAATGTGTTGGAAGAGGGCAGAGAAGCACAGGAACATGTTGGAAGAGGGTGGAGTAGGTGTTAGGGGCTTATGTCAGTGTCATGGTCATGACACAGGCATTGCAAGTTTTGGAGTGGATGTTGACTTTGGGAATGTTGAGTGCCAGTGTCGATAAGCTGCATCAACTGATCATGACCTTGAGATCTCTGTAAATTTCATTCAAACTCAGGGACCTAGGGTTGAAGAAGAGGAGGACATACAGTGGCTCGAAAAACTGTCTGCATGTTTGTATGTTTTACATTAGTTATGACTAAACACAATAACCCCTAACCCTAGCCCTAAACCATGAGTGTATGAAACAAGGCACTTACTCTTGGCTTTCTATTGGTCCATGAATCAAGTGATTTGGATAGGAATTGATAGAATAGCAGCCATTTGAAAATGACATGTCATGCAGACAGTTTTTTGACTTAAAGTTTTGATTATATATATTGACCCTGGCATGCTGTTATACTGTTACATACATCCATCAAGGGTTCTATTATGTTACCTTTATGTAATGAGTATGATCCAACATATATAAACCCCACCACCCTCTGCTCATTTTCTCATCATCACCATGAAGTCCATTTCCACCTCTCAAAGACAAAACACCATCTCTCTTGCCTCTCTTGGCCTGTCCACTAGGAAGATTGCCTCACAGACTGGTCTAGGGAAGTCTACAGTATCCCAGGTTCTTCAGGAAATCCAACCAGAGAGGTCTGGGCTTCATGGTGGTCACCCTCCAAGCTTTCCTCTACCAACAAGAGAGCTATTGTTCAGCAAATCCTTACTGGCAAGGCCACTCATTTCATCAACTCTATTGTTGATAGTCCTGTTTCTTCTCAGACAGGGATGGCTTTGTCAACTCTCTATACATTTGATCTCTCAACACCACATAAGGAAGACAGATGGTGCCAAAAGGAAATCTATACCCTGACATCACATCTACCACAGCACAAACAGTTGCACTGTCTCTCCAACCTTGTTTTTTTTTTTTTTCAGCCTCTGAAGTGAGCATCTCCACTGATAAATACAGTATTCAAGAGTTGGGATTTGTACTACAACCATCATGTGACTCTCCTCAATCAAAACTCAAGTGTTGCATAGTGAAAAAATGTCATATCCATGACTCTTGGACTCAATCCCAGTCCAGTCCAGACCCTAGCCCCTATCTCCAGTCAAGTCTGGTCCTAGTCCAGCCTAGAAAACCTAACTCCAGGCCTGGGAAGCCCAACTCTGGCCTAAATAACTCAAGTCCAGTATTTTACCCCTATCCAGTCCTCCCAGGTCCATGTCTGGGTCACCCAGACATAACTCTGGTCTGTTTTCCATTGTTTGTACTATATTTAGCTTGGTCTTCTTGTCCAACTCTGCTTACTGTACAAAACCTGTGTCTGACTCTGGTCATGCCAGTCACCCAGACTTTGACTATTAGCCTCAGCACAGCCTCTGTGGCTGTCCACACTTTTGCTAATCATCTTGCTAATAGCTTATTAACAAGTCTGGCTCTATGTTCATTACCCTGGACCAGCCTCATGTATATAACCCCTGTACATACTTTGTAGCACCTCAGTCAGAATATCAACTTAGTATTACCCTCAACTCTGTACTACACTCTGAGTCTACTCAATAGCTAAGGCCAAGCCTTAAGCTATCCCTGGCCCCTGTCCTGGACCTCTGCCCAGCTTGCATAAGGTACAGCACATAAGCTGAGACCAAGGGAGGTAGACCAACCCTGGACCAGCTTCCCCCTGTGCACACTCCAAGACTGGTCAGTTTCCCATGCTCCTGGCCTTAAGTCCAGTCCTCTGGACTTAGCCCCTGACCTCTGGCCTTGACTCCAGTCCAACCAGACTTGGCCCCTGTCTCCCAGCCTTGACTCCAGTCAGCCAGACTTAGCCCCTGTCACCCAGTCTTGAAGCCCAGTCACCCAAAGGTGAACCCATACTTCACAACAAACCATGACATCAATCTCAGTCTCCCCACATGCTACTTTTCAAGATGTGCATCTATGACAAGATCATTATCAATGCATCATCACTGTACTGGTTATGCTTTGGACAACTACCTGATGCACTATGTGGACAAATATTTCCTGGTCTTCATCCTGTGTGATGTAGGAGAGTCAGGTATGAGTGCCAGAAGTGTCATTGCCTCTATGTGGTCTGTCATATAAGATGGGAGCAGTGATCTTTTGTGATCCCTCTACACCTAACTGACTGAACAGGGAGAGGTCTATACATGGCATTATTCTTGCAATCCTATCTCTGCTTCACTGACATCAGCTTTGCACCAGTTGGGAAGCACAGGTTGCATCCTAATCCCACTGTTTTGAGTTCTTGTTTTTGTGCATGTGGGTGCCCATCTCTTGCTCTAAGCTTTGCAACCAATCCATAATCCCACTGTAGCTTCACCCTTGGAGAATCCAATAGTTTGAAGAAGTGATTCCAAGTTAAAGCATGGACCAGATGTTACAGGTAAGCTGCCTTCTGTGTTGTGCTCTCATTTGGTGCTGAGACACAGGTAGTTATTTTACTGCTAAGAAAACCTGTGCATTGAAGGAAGATGGCCATTCCTTCTTCACCTGGGGTCATAATCACCAGCTACTAAGCTATTGAATTAGTATACCCTAACCTGTCCTGTTGTTATATTCCCACAGGAGATTTCTTGTCATACTGCCAAGATTTTCATATAACTTGGGACAGCCACTGGATCACATCAATGGGCTGGTTAATAAGTTGGATGAACCACAGCTTCCATGAAGATTTATGCTTGTAAACTGTACAGATTTTGTATTCATGTATCAAATGACACCAAATTGTTGTTGGACTTGGATTCCATTTCCTATGATAGTTGCTTGTCATGTTTGAGTTTGTGGTCCAGCTATGGTGAGCACATGTCATAGCTGTGCCTTGACCCTGGCCGGACTCAGCCTCATGTTCATTCAGTTTGGCCTTGGCCTCGCCAACCTCATACCTCCAGTTAGTCTAGTGCAGTGAACACTGCTTTGCAGTGTGTGTCACTTCAGTTAAGTTCTGCCCTGTCCCAGTCTCCATTGTCTTTGTCATACATTACTAATATTTGTCTTACCAATCATCTTAGCAATCTTTGTGAGACCAGCATTACTGGTCTCTGTACTATAGTTGTCTCTAGTATATAAGCTCATAGATACTCAGCCTGTACCCCTCAGTCTGAAATCAACTAAGTTACTCCAGTAATCTCACCTCAGCCTTGGACTTGGACTGAGACCCACACAAGGGAATAGCACTGTAGCCTCAGTCACTAAGTCCAACCAGTCCACCCCTCTGTACCTTTGTCTTCCCTCCTGACTCTGGCCCCTCAGCCTTGTGCCCACTTCAGTCTCCAGTCCAGCCTCAACCCAGACAACCATGAACTTGACAGCACAGGTCTAAAACTAGAAGTTACAGTTTGTGAGGAAATTCACCCAGTCCCCAACAAATTGATCAATTGGCCTAGTCCTTGTCATATTCTATGTCTTGTTTCTAGCATTTTGCTCAGCCCAGCCTCAAGCCCAAGGCCAAAGAGAATTGTGCTGTATTCACAGTTGCTAAATACAGGCAGTCCATACCTATAACCCCTGCCCACATCTGCCTCCTCCCAGCTGGCCTTGCAACAGGACCTGCCAATGAAGAAAAACCAGACTTGACACACAAGCAAGACCAACATCTGGCAGGAACTGCTTATTTAGATTATTATATGCATGCATTGCTGTGTGGTTTGCCAATTTACTAGGAAGTGGGGTGTTAAGTGAGAGGGCAGTTGTCATAATAGAGAGAAAATGGTTGGGTCAGAAAAGGGATGGTTAGGTAGGAAATGTTCATTATGGCTGCTGGGTAACTTGCACAGGGGTTGAGTTGCACTTGGACATGAGTCATAAAGACAAAATAGAAAGGCATAGAACTTAGGTAAAGTTTGGCTGTGGATAGCTGAGTGGCATGGCAAAGGACACATATTTGATTCATTTTATACAGGACCATTGTATCTTCCCAATATTTCCTGGTGTGGAAATGTGGGGATTGGCAACATGAAGATTGGTGGCACATCCAATAATAAGGGAGAAGCCAATGCCAGGGTTTACAAGCTCCCCCCCACAATGAAGGATTCCAAATGATCACCATTGGTGGCCTGAAAATAATATCTTCATTTTTCATATACATGTCACACAAATGAGAAGTGGAGGGACTCACAGCAGGCTCAGTAACAACTTGAAAAATAAGCCCTCCTATTTGACCTTTGCTAACAAAAATACAGGTAAGACAGAGGATGATTGTTATTGAAGAAATGGTATCTGACACATCTGATTTTCCTGTGCAATACCCACAAGGATTGGGGATAAAACTTCCACATCTTTACCATGATGCTGAAATGCTGCTTTGATAAGTTTGGCAACAGTATCTTGGACACCTGATGTTTGATATGTTCTGACAGCCATTTCAAGGGTTGCCTACAAATCACCATTCATGTTGTTGGCCTGCAACAAGAAGTACAAGTATTCAAACATGAGGATAGCACCTGCAATTGGGGGTTATGGGTGTCAAATCATGACAAGAGATAAATCACCAATGCCATATGCTGCAATAGATTGCATTGAAGGTTGTTGTGAGGTGGCCAAAGTGGGCATTTGGACAGAAGAGGAGTAATGAGTCATGGTGGGCTATAATGTTGTCAAGTCAGGTGAGCTGTTTATCGCAGAAAGAAAGAAAATAAAACAGACCACCTTAGCAAAGTGTGATGGGACCATGTCAGGCAACATCAATGGGAAACAGGGCCATGAACCAACTGCAAACTTTATCAATAATCATCATATGAATTGAGGGCAAAATGAATACACACATTCTACACCATGTATTAGCATAGGAAAAAATTCTGAAGAATGATGACTAACATGCTGTTGGATGAAATTGGAGATATGAGGGTCAAATTGAAACTCCACACAAATGTTGACCTACGTCCTGGGATAATGTAAAATATAAATGTGGAATGGATACATCAATTGACCTCACCATCTATATATGTAATATGGACAAGATTTTCAAAAATCAGGGACCATGGTCGGAAGGTGGGAGTGAACATGTTCAGAATGCTTCCACCACCCACCATGGCTCCACTCACCTCCTATGCATGCAAGTCCAAAAGGGTGGGGTGAAGATGGTCAGATTGCTTCCACCACCTGCCATGGCTACACTCACCTCCTATGAATGAAAGTCCAAAAGCATGGGAATGAACATGGCCAGAATGCTTCCACCACCTGCCATGGCTCCACTCACCAACTATGAATGCAAGTCCAAAAGGGTGGGAGTGAACATGGTCAGAATGCTTCCACCACCTGCCATGGCTCCACTCACATCCTTTGAATGCAAGTCCATAAGGGTGGGAGTGAACATGGTCAGAATACTTCCACCACCTGCCATTGTTCCTCTCACTCTCTATGAATGCACATCCAAATGGGTGGCAGTGAACATAGTCAGAATGCTTCTGGCACCTTCAGCACTTGATCCCCTCACATGCTATCCACCCAATGCCACAGTCACATTAGTATTCATTATGTCCATTTCTTTTTACAAATTCACACACATTCTGTTGAAAAATCAGCATCTCCTGCATTCCACTCTCTATCTTCTTACATATGGAAACCATCTTGAGAGGTAAAATGCCAGTCCTGCTGGTGTGATCTTGCCCACCCAGTCCTTCATGCACATCTTCAATGTCCTGGCACATATTAGTACATTCTTATCATTCAGCTATATCACTTACTTTGTTCATCAGGAAATTAACACTTTACTATTTTTGACCTTTTTGTGACTTTTTTTTGACCTTTTTGTGACTTTTTTTTGACTTTTTTGTGACTATTGTGACTATTTGTGACTTTTTGAGAAGGAACCTACTATCTGTACTTTTTTTTTTGACCATATACAGCATTTTGAAGAATGAAAAGAGAACAGAATCTATTGAGACAACTAAGTGATGATATATCTAAGCCAAGAAGACTAGAAAATGTCTGAAAATTCAGAGATATTGAGCCATTGGTGTGATGCACACTGTCTGAGAGAAAAATCACAATATCTCTTTGGAACCTCCATCAATTTGAATGTATGTGGTATCTACTGAAAGCTATGAATTAGGTGGTTTGAACAAGACCAAAATCAGCAAGAAAAGTGCAGCCATGCCTGCAGGACATGGGTAATGATAGTAGATTCCTTCCCAAAAAGTCACATTAGTTACAAAAAGTCAAAAATAGTAAAGTGTTATTTTCCTGATGTTATTGCAAACTCTATACACAGTCCTAGGTTCAATTGCTGTGTTGATATGAGGAGCTGCTGCAGTCCTTCACTCAATGCATTTGCTGTGCATGTCAGTATGGTTGCACAATCTGCACCCTCTTCTTGCATTCCTGCAGTCATTTTCTATCAAGTGTGTGCCTTTGCTGGGTGATGGTGAGGATACTGACCAGTGAGTGACAGATAGTCATCAGGTGGATACCTTAACTCTTTCAACCAACTATTGACCTTCACAAGACACTCATTCAGCCTCCTTTTTTCAACATCTGCAGCCAATTCCATTGCATCATTTTCATCTGAAGCATCACCCATGACCTCCAGGAGAGCATCCAACACCAAGGTATCTGTTTTTATCAGCAATACAATTACAGGAACTGGGACAACAACACTGAAATTTAAACACATGAAACAGAGTATAGGATAATTTACACACCATTCCCTGTATCCCACTCATCAAAGAACTTCCTTTCTGCTGCTGTGACCATCCTGTGGCTTTCATTCAAAGGAATGCAAAACCTAAATTCATCACAGACACCATGTCATTTCAGTTAGGGTGTCCAACATAGTGTCCCTACCATATGGCATGGATTCTCTTGTCAAGCTTGGTTGTCTTCACATGATCCATGACGAATTCCTTCATCATGCCAAACTGCTCTTCACTTCTGGCCTCAAATCCATGTGAGTCATGGAATACAAAGCGTGGATTACTCTTAAACACCAGCTCATCCTTGATCTTGTGCTTGCCACGCTGGAAACATTCAACCATTCAACATGTGCTGATTCATAAGTCACCTCACCATTAGTGAACCCTGCACCACAGCAGCATCCACCTGAATATAGCCCAACATGTTGTTAATCTCGAACAAACACCATGAAATATACTCTCCTTCTCTCCTTCTCCATTAAAAATTTCTGGTTGATCCATAGTATTACAGACCCTCTGCAGGATTGTTGTTTTACCTGCATTGGCTCTGCCCATGACCAGAATGTGAAAGTGATCAATGTGATCGATGTGCTCTCTAGCTTTCGCAGGATCTAAGCTAACCATAGGGGATATAGTGGTTGACACTGATGATCAAGGTTCTTAGACTTGTCCCATGACCAGTGAGCAGCAAGTACAATGCTTACCCCCAGCTACTTCTTCAGTGCATGCAGGAACAGGAGTATCTGCACTCTCTTCCAGAAAATATGGAACTGTGGGTTGTGCCTCAATTGGTGCAGGAGCAAGAGCATGTGTACTGATTGACAGAGAATCTGGCCAAGTAACTAAGTACACTAGAGCACCACATAAAGAACATGTGAAGCAACCTTGAGTAGTGGCAGGAATGGGAATGTCCATCCTGCTAGGGCTAGGGCTCGGAGAACATGAGTGAGTGTTTTCAGCCACTGTGTCAGCACAAACATCCCCAATATTGGGTGAGGGAGAGTCAGAGACTTCGACAGGAACCTCACTCAGTGCAGGGACATGGATGTCTGTACTGGCTGGAGGCTGAACAACCCCAACAGGAGCTGGATCTTGTGGAACAGCTGCATTGTCACTCAGAGAAGGCAGCTGCTGAATGCAACACAATGCCTTGAACCATCCGAGAGCTATGAGTAATGAGAAGTCGCAGTTCTTGGAATGTCACAGGAGCAGCAAGTGTATGGTTTGAAACGAAGTTGGACATGTGGAGAGGGCATGAAGTTTAATGCAGCCTGTTGCTGGTCAATATCAATGCCCCTATCAGTAAGTAACCAAGTACAAATGTGTTCTGTTGGTGGCAGCCTCTTCCAACACAAGGAGTACACATTCTGATTCAGAAAATGGTTTGTGTCAAGTCGACACTACTGTTACATTCCCTGATCTATACTGCTCAGGTGTCTGTGGTCATGATTGAGTGTATCGTAAGGAAAGATAGAACTGGACATATTGGAGCCTAAAACTAGATGTTCAGCAAGAGCAATGCATAAGAAACCACAATTAGAAGCATCTAAGGAAATCAAAAGTCAATGGTATGGATGGGGGGGATTTGGATACATCCTGTGTATCCGGTGTAAGCAAAGTGAGTAGGATAGCTAGATAGAATACGAACAGTAAGAAACATTGCGGGGGGGAAGATCATACCACATCACAAGGGGAATTTAGTCAGGCAATGGCAATCTCAATAAAACTTCTCCACTTCCACGAAGACACACACTCTTCCAAATTGGCCTTTAGATTGATGAAACTATGCAGAGGAAACCATGATTCAAGCATACTCTGTCATTTGTGTCCACAAGACATGGCTGTGGAGGCAGGTGAAGCTCTGACAACATTGCCTACAGGGGAGGATGCAGCTGGGGCCAAGGTCGACATGGCAGGAAGTGATGAACTGCTTGCCGATGCAGAAGGCTCAACAATGAGCATTGTCCCAGATAAAAATAACAGCACAGACCGTGCAGATGAGGGCAAGAATCATTTCCAGATACACTGATTATTGTCTGCTCCAGGCCATACTTTGTTGCTCATGAAGAGACACAAAGAATTGGGAGGGCTCTGCCTTTCCTCAGCTCCTTCATATTGCACAGAGGACAGGCTACAGTATGAAGAGCAAAGACAAGAGCACTTGCCTTATAACTTGAGTTAGCAAGTAGGTTTTGGGTAGAGTTTTTAGAGGCTCTTGTTCTTGGTAGAACAGTAGAATGAATATAGAATTTGATAAGTAACCAGGGTCAAAATCCCTGAGTTTATATACATGTTTCCATACACACAGACCAGTAACATATATGGAAACCGTTACTATGTATAGTAAGGAATAGCAGGGAATGCTATGGAATATGACACAATGAGTGATGTCATTATGATGTCACTGTGGAGCTGATTGCTAAGGCAAGTCATGTGATATAACACATGTATCAAAACATGTATGTCTAGATGAATCTAGACATCAGATATATTATGATATTTCCAACACTCCCCCTTGCTCTAGAATGGTAGGTTAACCAAACTAATCGATGAGCAATTACTTTCAAATTTTTGCCAAGTCAAAGACTTTGTAAGACCATCAGCTTTTTGTTTGTCAGTTTGAAGGTATTCAATATGAAACAAACCATCTTGTATGCATTCACACACATAATGCCATTGGATGTCAATGTGTTTGGAGTGTCCATCTGAGACTGGATTCTCAGCAATAAAGGGAGCACCCATATTGTCACAATATAATATGGTCTTGTCTGTTTTGAGATGAAGTTCATCAAATAGCATATGAAGCCATTTGATTTGACAAGCAGCATCACAGAGAGCCATATATTCAGCTTCTGTAGAGGAGAGTGCAACAGTCTTCTGTTTTTGTGATTGCCAAGAAATGAGGGAAGTGCCAAGGAACATGGCAAAACTGGTTGTGGAATGACATGTGTCTTTATTTGAAGCCCAATTGGAATCTGCAAATCCAAAAATTCATGACTCAAGTCCAGAATAATAAAGCACTATTTTTGGAGTGGATGCAACATAGTGAACTATGTGCAAGGCTTTATTTTGGTGATCCTCAGTGGGATTTGCCATATATTGAGACATGTGGATTACTGCAAAGGCAATATCTGGACAAGTTCTGAGTGCCATATATTGAGACATGTGGATTACTGCAAAGGCAATATCTGGACAAGTTCTGAGTGCCATATAGAGTAAAGACCCTATAATTGACTGGTACTGGGAGCAAAGTTGGGAAGTTGCTTGATATGAAGAAGGGGCTTTTTCTGGTTGAAATCCTGAGGGAAGTGGAGTGTGAACATTTTGAGCAGTCTCCATCCCAAAATGTTTAATGACCTTTTTCACATAGGGAATTTGATCAAGATAGAGCGCTTTCTTTGATTGATCTCAGTGAATTTGAATTCTGAGATATTCTTTAACTTCCCCAAGATCACAGGATTCCCATTTCTTCATGAATTCTTCTTTCTTGGCTTTCAGAAGATGTTTGTCCAATCCTAAAAATAAACCATCATTGACATAGACAAGGAAAATGACAATGCCAGCTTTGGAAGAATAGATATAAATTCCAGCATCCACTTTTGAGCAAATATAGCCCATGCAAAGTAGAGATGCATGTAAGGCTTTATTCCATGCAAGTGCTGCTTGTTTCAAGCCATAGAGGGCTCAAAGCAGCTGATAGACCTTGTGCTCTTGACCTGAAACTTTGAAACCTTCTGGTTGCTCCATATATATTTCTTCATCAAGGTTGCCATGAAGAAAGGCAGTTTTGACATCCAGGGCTTCCATTTCCCAATTTCTTTGGGCAGCAAAAGCTAGTAAGATTCATACAGTTTTGAATTGAGCCACTGGAGAGAAGGTATCTTCAAAGTCAGTACCAAATTCTTGTGTAAAGCCTTTTGCCACAAGATGAGCTTTGTAGTGACCATTGCTTTTGATAGCAAAAACCCATTGACACTTGACTGGTTTCCAATCTCTGGGAGGATCCACCAATGTCCATACTTGTCTTTCTTCAATTGATTTTAATTCATCCTTCATGGCATCAAACCATTTCTTTTGCAAATCAGGAGATAATTTTAGAACATCTTTATAATGTTCTGGTGATTCTTTAATGTGAGCAGTGAGTGCAAATTCAAAAGGGTGCATCCAGTTTCTTGATCTGGCATTCCTTTTGGAGATTCAGGAAGTGGAGTTAAGGAGATAAAGGAGAAGTAGGAGTAGTTCCTTGTGGATGTTCAGTCCACTGTCTAGGAACCTGAGGAGATACCAAAGTTGGTGGCAAGACCAGTGAAGGTGGTCTGTGCTCCTCATCATATTGTCTTCTAGCTTCTTCTCATTCCCTAATATTATGCTCAGCATTTCAAATCCATTGTTGAGCCTGATTGTGGTTTTGTTGGATATCCTTTTCTATTTGAACAGGAGGTCTATCTCCATAAATGTTTCCAGGATGGGAAACAGGGATAAAACAATATTTTGGACATGGTTCTTGGTCTTTGGATTGTTGTGGCTGAGCTCTCCAAACATTTCAGGAGTCACCAGGAATAGAATAAGGAGTATGAGGATGACAAAGAACTCGAGGGTCAACTGATGGTGCATCAGCGGGTGCTCTTCTGATTGGTTGATTAGAACCAGAAGCTCTAGGCTGGTCCACAGCTTTTCCCTGCTGTGGGTTAGATGATGTGGATGGACAAGGTGGTTGCCAGTGATGAGGCAGCAATTGGATCTGATCAGGATCTGGTAATGAATGAAGGCTTTCAGAGTTGGATGAATCAGATGATTCAGATGATGAGTCGCTTTCAGAACTGGGGTCAAAGGTATCAGTCTTTTTAGAATCTGAGAAAAAAGGAAAGGAGTCTTCTACAAATTTTGCTGTACAAGAAAGAATGATCTTCTGACCATTTATGAATCTATATCCTTTAGTATTTGGTTCATATCCCAAAAATACCATTTCAACAGTGTGTGGTTCCAATTTGTCTTTTTGTTGTTCTTTGGGAACCCATACAAAGGCTTTGCAGCCAAAGGTGCAGAAATAAGTGATATCAGGAACTTTTCCTAAGAATAGTTCCACTGGAGTCTTGAATAAGATCCATTTTAATGGAGTGCAATTGTACACATGGAGTGCACAGTCAAAAGCAAAGTTCCAGAAGTGTTTTGGAACACATGCATGATGCTGAATAGTACTGGCTTTCTCAGAAATGGTTCGATTAAAGCATTCTGCATGACCATTTTGTTGTGGATGATTGGTGATCAACAATTGATGAGTAATACCATGTGTAGAAAGGAGTGCTTTAAAAGTAGAACCCATAAATTCTCCCCCTCAATCCAAACAGAGTGCAAGAAGATGGTAACTGGTCTGCTTCTGGGCAGAGACCATCCAATTGGCAAAAGCAGTGTAAGTGTCAGATTTGTTGCAGAGATAAAGACAGAAGCCAAAAGAGGAATAATCATCCAAGAGAGTAAGGATGTAGGTGGAGCAGAAATAGGATTCCACAGGTAACACTAGAAGATCACCATGAACTAATTTGGGAGGTTTGGTAGCACATTTCCAAGAAGGTTTAAAAGCTTCAGATGAAAGTTTGCCCTGAGCGCAACCTTCACAAGAGGTAGGCTCCCCCTGTATTTGTAATGTAGGAAGACCCAATCACTGGAGATGGCAAAGAATAATATTGGTAGGATGGCAAAGCCAATTATGCCATAAAAGGGTCAGCAATGTCCTAACCAGAGGGCAAAGGACTGCATATGCAGTGGTAGGTGGAAGTGGTATGCCCACAAACCAGTGTAACAGTGAAGTTGGAGAGGCTAAGCATGCCTCTAAGACAATCTGGCCATCTGGTGCTTGGATCACCTCGTTGGTAAGTGTCACTGTGCTGTGATACCTGTTTTTCAACAGTGCATTTCTCAAACATAGTCTCTTTGAGAACAAAGGACTGTAGACTACATTATGGAGGGGTAAATTCTGCCCATTTTCAAGGCAAATAACCACTGTTCCTTCACCAAGTAATTGGACTCAACTTAACCCAGCAGTTGATGCAAGGGAAGGAGTTTTAAAAGCTTGAAAAGTGAAGAAATCAGTTTTAAAAGGAGTCACATGATGTGAAGCTCCAGAATCCAACATCCAAATTGACTCATCCTTTGGTAAGTTCTTAAATGATGCATGCACACCCAAGGGGTAGCAGTCAAAAGCATTGTATGCATTCCTATTGAATTCACCAGGGAAATATCCCAAAGCTGATTCATTGGGGTCATACTTGATATCTGGATTATGCTGAATACAGAAAGGTTTACATGGCACTGGAGTAGGCACAGATTCATAAAATGTCTGTAAAGCCATAGGGTGGTTTTTCTTTAATACTCGGACAGATCTTCGGTTGCGATGATCATGTCCTTGAACATCTCCAGCAATGTGACTAGCATGCCTGTCTGCCTGCAGAGATGTCCCACCATTTCTCTCAACATTCCCAATCACCACCATGTTCTCATGAGCCAAAATGGGATCTGCCACTCAATTTGAGGGCGAGCTGGGACTACAAGGACATATCCTGTCCTTCCCAATAACAGGAAGGGGAATCTGCCTCTGATGAGAGTTTGAACTCTCCCATTCCCAGGGTTCCTGTAGGGGTGAGACCACTCAGTGTAAAGCAAGGGCTGCTCAGCAACAAATAGAACATGTGCAAGGTGAATCAGTTTGTGGGATGTTGACATGAATCTTGACTGACTCAACTAGATCTAATTGATGGTTCTGAATTTCTTCAAGATACCAAGACACTAGTTGGCCTGTGGAGGCATCTACTGGGAGATTGGGAGTAAGCTTGACCAATTCCATAGCAGTAGTTATATCTTGGTGAGTAAGGTCTGGATCATATGCCATTGTTTCACCAATGACATGTGAACCAATATAGGTGTTAAGGTTGTTAGAATATACATTCTCAACTGGAGCAGGTTGCTTGGGAGAAAGTTCAGGAGTAGTTTTGTGAGGGATTTCAATAGCAGTTATATCGAACTCATCTGCAGCATATTCATATTGTTGATAGTCAGGGATTTCTTCAATATAAGCAGATTCAACATTTTCCACTCCCTCGACTTCAACATTGTTGGCATGGGCTTTGCCCTTGCCACATCTATGGTTTTGTCCTCAGCCACGGCCTGAGGAACTGGACTGTTGTTGTTGCTGCTGTGGGTAAGGTGTAAAACCACCATGTCCACGATGATTTCCTCTGCAATTTCCACAACCTCTGCATCCTCTGTGGAATGATCCAGAACTGCCAGAAGAACCACCTCCATGGTGATCCTGTGTATTGTGCCCACCATGGCAAATTTGACAAAGCAGTGGCTTATTCATGCAAGCAAGAACAGAATTTGACTCTTACTTGACAGTAGTAGTGCCTGAGGTAGAAGGTTTCTCCTGCTGAGGAAGCAGGGACTTTCTGGATTTATGACTCCAGACTTCCATCATGTGAGGTATGACAGTATCAGCAGATAATTGTGCAGCAGCAATAGAGGAAAGGATATTGATGGGTGCCTGTTCCCAGGCTTGGGACATGGAATGGATGAGGATGAGGGCTTTCATTTTATCATTGAGATCTATGCCCTGGCCTTGAATAGTGGCTATAATCATGGTGATCTTGGAGATCTTCAACATGATGTCATCCTTAGGTTTGATCTGAATACAGATCAACCTTTGAAATTCCATGAAAGTTGCCATGGTGGAAGGTTCGCCATATTTGGACTTGAGTTCATCCCACTTTTTTTTGGAAGTGTCCTTCCCATCAATAGACATTGCGATCATTGGATCGCAGTATAGCATAATGATTCCTTGTGCACAAGTATCAGAGATGTGCCAAGGTTCCTGCTGCATGACATCAGTGGGTAAAGGTTTTGCACCACTGACAATATTCATAATGCTGAGTGTTTGCATATAGGCTTTCATAAGAACAAACCAAGAGGCATAATTGACTCCGTTGAGTTTCAGAATCTGTTTGGACAATCCTTCAGACATCTTCAGAAGTCCATTAGCAAGTGTTTGAAAAGGAATGACTTGACAGGATGAGTCAAATGTGATGGGGGATTTAATAAATGATCCACTTGGCATTTTGGTCTGTGAGCAGAAGCTCTAGCAGATTGGGACTTGCAATTACAATGAGGTTTGGGAATATGTGGACAAGGATTTCGCCATTCCTTTATGATAGAAGTGCCTCTCTCTGTGAATCTCTGTAAGGAAATGCAAGAGTTGTTTCTTTCAAGGAGATCAAATTCTAAGGGACCAAAATAGTGGTACCTGAAGAAACTCCATGCCATGTCATGTAGCAGAAGACCATTCCTTGTGAACCCTAAAAAAGGTTTGGCACAACTATATGGAAAAGGAAAACAGATTTGATGATGGCAAGATCCAATACATCCATATCATACAATTATTTCAAATGAAGAATATGAGTCCCCAATGATACAACTATCAGTTGCCTTGTGGTAACACCCTCCAGATGCATATGGTACATCTGCTGTACTGGGAAGAGGATAGGAGTGCATGAGTGGCACAAGAGCTGTAGCATAAACTCTGCAGCTTCATGGCTGAGCAAGATAGTTGAAATCACCTTTCTCCATGGTATGTTCGAGATCTCAAAGAACATCCTCCAAGGATGGCCAGTAAGCATATTCTCATCTACTGGTTGCTGTAATCCATCCAAGATGGTGATTAGCAGTTGAGTATCTTCCAACTGTACCCATATCTCCTTGTAACTTAAACTCTCAGCAGAAGGCAAAGAGTTTCTCATCAAATCTATCTCCACCAATTCATCTTTCGTGGAACCACCTAGGGATGCACCAGATGTCTGTGGTGCCATCAGCCCAAATTCCTTGGAAATGGCACTCAAGATGTTTGAGCCAAACCCGAAGAGGCAGGATGATCCCACACAACTTGGGACCAAAGAGGATGTGGGCATTATAGGTGACATAGACGAAGGTGTCATGAGTAACCATGAAGGCAGGGATGGAGAAGAGCAAAGGATCTTCATAAGTCACTGAGGGAAGATCACAGCCATTCCAGTTAGCAATGGCATGAGGAGAGGAAAAATGGGAAAGTTTAGGAGCAAAGTCAGTGAAATAGCCATGATATGTGACATGAATTCTGGGAGAGAAATACAGTGAGTCAAAGCCAGGAAAGTGGGCATGAGGTGCCATGCTGTTTCCATGACTGACAATGGAACCAAGTAGGTTGCCATTTGAAGAACACCATGGAAGAAGGGACAGCTTCACACCACAAGCTACAGTCTCATACATACAGCATCTCCATAAACTCTATGATCTCTTTAACTGCATACTTCCTCCATTTAGCCCCCTCATACATTCCATCATGGTGTTCAGCGACTTGAGTTTCCAGATGTTTAGCAATGACCAATGACATACTTTTTAGAGTAAATTAGTTCCCATAATTAAGCAAAGAATGGCACTGTCACACACCAAAGGTGTTTGGTGAGGTGGACATGGATACAGCTGATGAATGGAGATGAAGACCATAGCCCTCATGCGAAGAAGGACAGCCAGCAATGTTGGCAGTCATCCCTCACACAAGAACAGGTTGTCAGTGCCAAAGAAAAAGGAGGAGGCAAGTTAAGTGCCAATAAAATTCTTAAGTGCCCATGTACGGCATTCTGGTTTTTGACATATCTCCACTGTTTCCGCAGATACCAAGACCATTCCCACACTCGCTTGTAGTGCTCAGCCACACAATCCTACTGTCCAAAATTGGAAAGGATTTGTGCACTCCACATGTTGCTACAGCACTCCCTCCAAAAGACACTCATTTCACTAATTCTTCTGATATGGCCACCTCCACATCAATCATTTCACTTGTCCCCTTTGCTAGGGACCATGGCTACATATATCTACCAGGAGTTCCTACCAGCTTCCATCCTGAAGCATCCTGGTACATCCCACCCTTGTCTGTGCCCTCTCAGCCCATCCAGCTTGGACAGCATGTTCTTTTTGTCAGTATGACCTCTAGGAGGACATTCTTTGGTTGCCTCAGGTCTGTCATTTGCTTGGAAAGGTCTTATGTGGTCATTTCAGTCTCTCCAGTCCAAGAAGCATATGGATCCTTCCTCCCTGCTCCCTGCAATGTCTTCATACCAGTCTCATCCATCATTCTTCCAAGATTGTGACAGCTACAGTATAATCTACTGTTCTCCACTCTCCCTGATCACATCCATGACAAGTATGATGCACATCTTGCCTCCTTGTTGCAAGATACAGCAGAAGACACTCCCCCTTCATCCTCTCTTCCAACAGAGCCTCATTCATGAAGTTTTTATTTGCTTCACTGAGAGGATGGTTTGGGGGGGAAAGTTGTGATCCCCTATGCTCCTGTCACCCCACAGACCCCCAAAGCTTGACCCCTGTTGACATCTGACTCACCCTGTCCACTTTTGGATGTACTATATTGGCATCAGATCAGCACTGCCTCTCTGTCATCCCACTTTGGCCTAGAAGTGACCTCTTTGAGATGTGACATGCACAGCCTCCCCCTAATGCAATTCCAGTGTGCTTTCCCAGTTCCTGGCATTACTTGACTCATACTTTGATGTTTTGACTGTCTTTGACTCACCTATTGCAGATACTTACCAATCTTTTGACTTTGCTTACTGATTCTTCACTTTTTTGGCTTGCTAATCCTTACCAATGCTTACCAATGCTTTCCAAGATGATTACCCATCACTTACATTCCTTACTCATCAGTTACCAATCACTTTCCAAGTGTTTGCACCTTGTTTTCCAAGGGCAACACCCCTGTACTGTATATAAATCACTGTACTTAGATAGCAAAAAGGGAGAAGACATCAGAGAGCCCCTCTTGCTCACATTTTATCATCACTCAGTAATTCATTCAGCAGCTTCAATAGTTGAGACTTTATTAAGGGTCTAACTATTGTCTACTTTGCTTATCCTTGTCTATCATCAATATACTTTTCTCTAAGCCCTCCCTGAGCTCAGTGCAGCTTAGGACATCGAATTAAGTCACCATCTATCCTTCTGTAGGCTGACAGCAGTCTACCCTATTTCTTTCTCTTGCATTCCTGAAATAGCACCTAGAATATATGCCTGCAATGTTGCAGGCCACTACCGCTGCCCTTGTAATATCATAATGGTGGCATGGCACCCCTCAAGTACCATTGTCATAGTCCAGCAAGCCTCTACCGCATATGTAACTTGTACTGCACAATGTCACTGTTATAGATTATGTAGAACTAGCATCCTGTGTCCTAGATTTTGCATGAGGTGCTTGCTACTAGTCTTGCTGCAAGGTGGTGGATTTGGGGTAGGCCATTGAATGTTCCAGCCAGTTAGTGGAAGTTTGACGAACTTGCACAACCCAAAGGGGCCATGTTTTGTGAAGTGGGGTGTAGTCAACAGGGCTAATCTGGCATGAGCCAGATTGGACAGAAAGTAGCCAGTGTCATGGTGGGCATCACTGCAGAAATGACCTTTCATGTGAGACTAATTGACTTGGTGTGGTCGCCGTTACCATCTATGGCCAAAGCTTTCAGCCACCTTTCAGTAATTACAGCTCCATCCCCTGCAGGTGAAGTTTCCACCCACAGCCCTGGTGAGATGGTGGTCAACCTGTTCCTGTCAGTAGGCTGATTCTCATAGTTACCCTTTCCTTCTCCTGACCTATCTCGCTCATCTTGCGATCTTGTGTTTTGTCTTGTTTGCCATGATTTTCTCTGTATGATAGGATGTGCACCATTTACTCCGTAATTCATCCAGGCTGCAGTCGCCACATCAGTAAGCAGATAGATGGTTTAAATCTGTCACTGACTGGTTTTGACCATGATCCCACCATTCCCTGCCCCCCTGATGTGTAGCCTTTCTTCACCATTTCACTCTCGCTGTGCTATGTCCATCCAGTGTCTGTCTTCTGGCTAATCTCCCATGTTTACTTGAGGTCTCTTGCAGACATCCCCAGAGACCGCCCCCCTGCATGACCTTGACAATGATCCATCTGCCTACTACTTTACACTATGGACAGGCAGGTGTGACACGGTCAAGTTGTGGTCATCCCTGTATCTTGAGCTAGCAAGCAGCTCTGCTAGGTCAGTAGTGGCTCAGACATGGCATAGTTGTCGATGGACCTCTCACAAGCAAAAAACTTCCATGTTGTCATGATCGACCAGTTGGACATTCTGTACCTCAGAACTGAACAGTGATTTGTGTGTCTTCTTGATCCATGTTGCATACTCTTGCTGATGTACCTGCACAGCAGATGTGAGAGGCATATCACATTCACCCCTAAATGTGTTCCTCCTCTCCCTCCTAAGCTTGCTGTGTCAATCATGCCCCGGCGACCTTTGCAAGAGCCTCTCCGAAGCCAGTGCCAATATTGACTCACTCCCAGACCCTCTGGCAGTGTCCTCATCAGTAGGTATGACTTTACTACCCAACAACCCTCTGAGTGCAGAGTCGCAGTCACCTTCCTCCTTGCCAATGCAGAAAGGAACAAGGACAGCACCTCCAAGCCCTTCACATTCTGGACTGGTGCAACCATCATGTCCATATCTTTCACTTGTGCTCTCCACATCCTGGTATACAACACACTTGTCTCATCACCTCATCCACCCTGATCTTCCCATTGCCACACATCTCACTCAGTTCCTCTTGTCGAGTACAATTCATCATTGCTCTCACCATCACCCATCTCTCCTCATTCACCAGTGTTCTCAGACAGTGGAGCAGACACACATAAGCTTCATCACCAGCATTGCATGTCTTCACCTGCATGCTCAGAAAGTATCACCTCATCAGCCAGAATGCAGAGTAGAATGGAGGGGAAGATTGGGATTGCAGGGCCATGGGTGTGGAGGTGGACACAGAAAGAGTAACTTCATGAGTATGAGCAATGGTGAGGATGAAGAGGGTGACAGTGAGAGCAACTGACAGGATATAATTGTTACTTGCCCTGGGCGAGAGGAGATGCGGCTTGCACTGACCATTTGTGTTGAGGATGTGGGCTCAATGGGGGATGTTGAGGATGAAGTGTTGGAAATATCATAATATATCCAACATCTAGATTCATCTAGACATACATCAGTAAAGCTAAGCATTCAAAAACTGTCTAATGTGCATGCTGTAATTTGGCTGAATTTACTGATGTACATGTTTTGATACATGTGTTATATCACATGACTTGCCTTAGCAATCAGCTCCACAGTGATGTCATAATGACATCACTCATTGCATCATATTCCATAGCATTCCCTGCTATTCCTTACTATACATAGTAACAGTTTCCATATACATTACTGGTCCATGCATATGGAAACATGTATATAAACTCAGGGATTTTGACCCTGGTTACTTATCAAATTCTATATTCATTCTACTGTTCTACCAAGAACAAGAGCCTTTAAAAACTCTACCCAAAACCTACTTGCTAACTCAAGTTATAAGGCAAGTGCTTTTGTCTTTGCTCTTTGTACTGTAGCCCATCCTCTGTGCTGTGAGTCAAAGTGTGGTTCAGTGGTGAAAACCAACCAAAACCAACCCAAAAGACAAAAAGAGCAAGTGGTGGTGTGCCTATGCAGTACCTAGATGGTAGAACCTTTGATTTGGGTGGGTTTTTGCAAGCTACAACACTCAAAGAGGAGTGCTGAGGGTTGGGGGTGCTCCTGACAAAGAAGGAGCAGTTTCTGTCAAGTGTGCAATACACAAGATTATGCTTACCTTGAGAGCAAGCCACTGTATTGGAGGATAGAAACATCATGAAGTTGGAGAACAAAACAGAGGACCTCAAATGACATACCCTTTCAAGACATTCCATATGCTGTAGGATTGTGTTGAGCACTAAGTACCACAACCACCAGTGGCATCGAACTCACGAAAATATGGTGACACGGGGCCACACTATAACTCTTCTTGACGCCTACCTTTTGCAGC
>NW_026260913.1:0-60017 GCF_024613125.1 Pisolithus orientalis | reverse complement strand
CACAGATAGCTGGTTCGTCCATTGCAATGTTGGTATGGCTCAAGACGTTCTCTTCGCCCATATGACTGTGTCGTGCTCACGTATTGTTAGACACCGACGTCATCATATGGGAAGGTGACCATGATGATCCGACTCGAAAACCCCCAGAGATGTATACTCTGATCGAGAATTTCTGCCTTGGAACACGTCGACTTGAGATATTCGGTCGGGCGCGGTCGTCGCTACGACGAGGCTGGGTGACCCTACTTGCAGAAGGCGAAGAAGAACGCGTCCAGGAACTCATTCGAGAGCGCGCAGTGTGTGTACCCGAAAACGTGCGGCGGTGGGAGAAAGAAAACTGGGATGAAACGGTCAAACAGTTGACATCGATAGGAGGCGGAAAGTGCGTCGTACCGAATACCTCGGAAATCGAAACCCTTCGGCCAAAGTCACCTGTCCGAGCCAACGTGATGCCAGGTGGCGGAAGCGTCAGCGGTGGGGTCGGTGTTGCCATTAGTGGTGGGGTTGCCCTGAGCGTACCTGGGGCTGTGCGGAACGGACGACCTCCTATCGTTGCACCTAACCAGGCACCTGCTAGTCAGCTGGCTGTCCCGCCAATGATGGGCCCAATGGGAATGGGAAACATGCCGATGGGAGTGGGGATGCCAGTGGAGATGGGCGGATGGCCTGGGATGGGTATGAATATGAATATGGCAGGGATGGGTATGGGCATGGGCAACATGAACATGCCCATGATGGGAGTGAATATGGATGGTATGGCAGGTGCACCGATGTGGGTAGGTCCAGAAGCCGCTGAGGGGGGAATGTGGGAGGGAGGTATGGGTGATGGTATGATGATGAACGGTATGGGCATGGCTATGGGTGGTATGGGAATGAACATGGGTAATGTTGGGATGGGGAACATGATGGGTTCAATGAACGGAATGGGTATGAATCAATGGAACCATGGACCTTATGATGGCTTTCAGTAACATATTCACGTTGGACTTAATATCACAAGTGCAATGGATACAGCATAACATTCTCAGCACAACGGTAACGGTAGATCTCGACGATCGTGGTCCGCCGGATGTAAGAACGAGCTCCCTGTGGAAACCACCCATAACGTGCCATGCCACAGCAAACAAGTCGTAAAAGCGTTATCCGGGTATGTACGTATGCAAAGAATATGGTGGATGCGAAGTGTATTACAGTATGAGCAGATAATCTAAAAGGGGCGAAAAGGCGTGAATGTACTTCGTGATGAGAGGAGAAAGTTGGCAATGAGATGGTTGTTCGTACAGCGAACCACCATGACACGCAACAACAGGCAATATAAAGTAGAAGTGCCAGATCGCGCTGTGTCTCGTACTTGAATTTGATATGCGAACATGTCAGACATCGATCCGGAAGCTCATCACTTGAGGGAGATAGGCTGCTCCCGCCAGGTCGAGCGTATATACGTCGTCAAAAACATCGTGACCATTGAACTTGGTGCAAGAAGAGATCAGAAGGGAATGAACGATTCGTTTGAGATTTTGACTTACCCCACCAAAGAGAAACAGTCGACTATCTGCAACAATGGCAACGTGATATCCGCGAGGTGACGGAGGGGACCCCCGGACTGCCCGAGGTTCATACTGGAGGTTTACTTGAAGTTTCGTCAATAAAAGAGCACTGAATCACAAAGTGGTGCACGGGGCATACCGAGATTATAGAACAGAATGTCAGAACTATAAGAGTTTCCGTCGTGTCCTCCAACGATGAACAGGTAAGACCCGACCTGGGTTGCGGTGTGTGACAACCGGCGGTGCGACACGGTCAAGTTTACACGCGTCCACACCAACGAGTCTGGAAATCGGCAGGAGGAGCGAAGTTCACTTAGTGACGCCGAAGAAAAGAAACTTTTTCGGGGATGTTACGTACCAAGATTTAGACACCACACATCCGAAAAGCATTCTTTTCCATCGCTGCCACCCACGACGACCATAACGTTACCGATAAGATTGGCTGTGTGATAACCCCTAGGGGCCGGGGGTTCACCATGGGTCTTGATAGGACTCCATTTTAGGCCACTTTCGGAAGAACCACTACGCAAAGATGAGTCCAAACGGGAAACGTCAAGTGCCCATAGATCATTAAGAGCAGTCAAGCCATTTCCCCCACCAAATACATAAATCCTGCCCATATACAGCACAGCTGTGTGAGCACGTCTAGGAGCAGGGTGACATAGGTCTGGAACTTGGGAAGGGTTTTGTGACTGTGATTGTTGGTCTGGTATGTGTTTCTGCGGCTGCGACTGAGCCGGAAAATTAGGAGCGTACCACCTGCGGGTGGTTGTGTCTAATATGTATGTTGTATCGTAGTAAACGGGACCTTGACCACCACCAAAGATAACAATTTTTCTATCAACGAGTGTCGCTGTGTGCGCGCGGCACGGAGGAGGTATATCTCCTAACATATCTGGATGTGACCAATGCATCGTTTCTGTGCAGAACCAGAAGTTGAGGAAAACACAGCACCCCAAAAGGTGTGCAAACCACTTACCTGTGTCAAAACAGTAGACATCCTTCCAACAGCCCTTGTCGTCGCACCCGCCGAACATCCAAGCGACGTGATCGACCAGGGTCACGGTATGGGCGCGCGTGTTGTGCATTGGCAGAGCGCCGTGCACAGGAGCACGTGACCAGTACATAGTGGTGGCAGGGGCGATGGGAACGTCGTGAGCATGGGGTAGACGGGGTGTCGTGCGGATTTTTTGCTCCCGACCACTGCGATTACCCCCCTTTCCTTCACGACCAGACGGAGATGACGGCCTGCGTTTAGTTGTGTGACTGGCTTCGGGAGGGGCGGCGGTTGAACCATGGCGCAAGGACGACGGTCTCCGGGAGGCTGCAATACGGGGAGTGCCCGGTGCTGTAGGAACCAGTGTTTGTGTTTGTGAAGGCACTGAAACGGACTGCGTATTAGAATGCGCATTAAAGGTGGACGTAGAAGCCGTCGCATGGTGGGACGGATGAAGGTACGGAGAACGGTGAGACTGGGAGGACAGGGACATCGTCGGTGTCCTGGAGTCGTCATTGGCTGAGAGACTGCTGACTGTGTCCCCGTCGTTGTCCATGTCGACAACGTCCGACAGCCCAGGCACTGAGCTTGCAATGCTACCTTGATAGTGCTTTCGCTGTCGGACGCGACTGGCCATCAGTTCCAGTGGTGGTGGTGAAACACTCGTGGGAAAATCACTGCTTTAATTGTTTTGTTTCACTCAGAAACTACAAGGCATGAAGAGGCAGCGGGGACCTTGCATTGTCCCCATTATCATGAACGCTGTGCAGGCTCCAACTGTGCATTCGTATTTCTCACCGAGTTGTAGAACTCCATTTGTTCTACGATGGCATACCCGAGAATATGGAAATGCTGCTGGATATCAAAAGCAAAGGAACAGACTGAGGAGAAATTTTCTCTCGAAGCGTCTGAGAAACATAAGTCCCTATTCTATCGCACTTTCGCGCCTTGGGTGTGATCAACAAGAAGTCTCTATATCGGTATTCGCCATGTGAATGAGCTAATCTAAGGAGTGGCACGCCCAGGCCATCTACGTTGCGCGTCGTCAACACAGCTTCCAAAGAAAAAACAAACACCATACCTTGGGTACAACGAGCACTCCCTGATAGTGTATCTGTTCGCCATCCACGCGAGAAGACGCTACAAGAAAAACGGGGTGTTGAGTCCACGGCACGCAGGCGAATTACATAGGAGCCTACCTCTACGCCTAGACCGTATCCACCGTGTTGGCATGTACCATACTTCCGCATATCTGTGTACCAGTAGTAAGGTTTGGGGTCAATGCCTTCGCGCCCATAGGCTGCCAGCAGCTCCGGGCCGTCCGCAATCCTCATTGATCCACCTTGCATCATTGCTCAATATCTAGTAGCCGTAGACGAGTGTGTCATCCCAAAACACTTACCAACTATCTCACCCACGTTCGGCATAAGCAAATCGCAGCTCTCCGTGAACACAGGTCCAGTCTCGCCTTCCTTCCTAGGCATCTTCTGCATATAGAATGCCTTGAGCTCCGCTGGGAAGCCGTACAAAAAAACAGGCTTCCCGATTATGTCTGTCATTTGCCGCTCTGCGGCTTCTGCAATGTCATCTCCGATCGCATGCGGGACCATCACGGGTTTTCCGTCAGCATCCTTGAGAGTGTTTCCTTCTGCATCCTCGGCTTCGTGCAGGATGCCGTGCTCGTTGAGCCACGCGATGGCATCCGAGTAAGACATCCGTTTGAAAGGTCGCTCAGGAGCGGTAAAGCTGGGGTTAAGTGTTTTTACTAATGCAATCGTGGCGGGGTTGGCGAGAATCTTATCTACCGACTCGCAGATCTTCATAAACGTCAATCGATCGACATTCGATGTAGAAGATGCGAATGCAAACAACTTACAACGGTCTCGATGTGGGTCATCAGGTCGTCAAAGTTGATGAATGCTAATTCGGCTTCGAGATGCGTGTACTCGCTCAGATGGCGACGTGTGTGGCTGTTCTCGGCGCGGAAACTCTCCTGGATGCAGAATACATCTCCAAGAGACGCAAGACATGTTTCGAGATATAGTTGAGAACTTTGAGTAAGGAAAGCGGGCTGTCCGTAGTAGTCGAGTTTGAACAGGGTAGCACCTCCTTCAACTTGTGTCTGTACGAGACACGGAGGGGTAACTTCTATCACGTCGTGTTCAGCGTACGTAGAACGGAAAGCAGAGAGAAGGGCAGCGCGTAGTCGAAGTACGTTAGACGCAGTTTCACCGCGCAATACGAGATGGCGGTTATCAGCCAAGATTGAAGGATCGGATTGCTGGAGTTCGGGGTTAGTCTAATTCAAGGCACCTTGTCTTTACGACAAAGCAACACACTTCATTGAGCTTGTTCGTGAAGGCATCGTCTCCACCGGGTGCTGGTCCAAGGACCTTCCAGTAGTCAACGGCGAGTTCGTGACCACCGGGTGCTTTTTGTCCCTCGGGAACAAGCTTCAGAGTTCCTGTCAACTCGATCGCCGCCTCTAGCTGGAGAGTCACGGCATCGTAGGTTTTGTTCTGTGAATAAAGGGTGATGAGAAAGTAAGATACGCATCGATGACTCTGCCTGTAAGCATAAGATCTTTACAGTTTGTCCCGTAAACACCACTTGCAGATAACCAGTTCCATCTCTTAGTACCACGAACATGATATCTTGCTGGTCACGTTTACGATGAACCCATCCACATACACGTACTCGTTTGTCTCTGTAGTTCACGAGACGTACGATCTTGGACTATAAGTAAAACGATCAGAGTACGGTCATACGCGTGATATTGATTCAGACCTTTATTGGGGTCGGAAGAGAAAGATCTTCGACGAGGACGATTTTCTTACTGTCCTCGAGCTTCTTTTCGCGCTTCTCCTGCCGCTCGCGTGACTCCCTTTCCTCTGCCTCAGCCTTCAAACGTTTCTTCTCCAACCCTTGCGCGTCTTTCTTGGCTTTCTTCGTTGCGGACTGCGTAGGCGCATCGTATTGCGCTTCAGACCCTTTCCGGATCTGATACCGTGTGGTATCGACGGCGGCCGCAGGCGTCAGGAATATTGCGAACGCAAGGGTTTGGTAAGGCTGATCGGCAGTGCCGCGGCCTGCAGCGTCGACACCGCTCGTCTGGTCGATATATATGGTCACCGTCATGTATTGACTTGCCGGGAACTCCGTACGCTGTCAATTCGGTGAGGTCTACGGTGAAAATGACGAGTCAGTAGGGACTGCCATTTGGCATGTCCTGATTTGGCTTATCAGCCGAGTCACTTACATGCAGCCATTTCCATTTCTGGACGCATGGGACGTGGTTACGTTGTACACAGCCAAATGTGTTAATACTTTACCTAACATTTGACGGAAATCCTTTTACATGTGACATTGCCATATCAAACTGCCCCAAAAAAGGTGCAGAGAGCATGGTCTGGACATACATCTTAGCAACATCAAATTTTATGTATATCTGGGACAAAAAAATCCTGGTGCTGACTTGAGGTTGGTCTGTGGCCTATCACACCACTGGCAGAGGTATACCTTACCCATTGGCTGAGCCCTTGGTCAATGTCCAAGGTACAATGCCTGCCTGTCATTCATCAGTACACAACAAACATGTTGGCATCAAAGCAGCCTCAGCAGCATATTCAATAAGCATTGTGACATGATACATAATGTATGACTGCCATGTGGTTTATGCTGACTATTGACACTTGCTATGAAAGATTCTCAAACTTGAAGCACAGCAGCAACATGAGATAAACAGATAAACAACATGTGATATTGCAAGTAGCAAGTCCCATAGAGAAGTGCAGAGAACAAATATTATGCTAGGAATTCAGAAACAATGTGTGGGGGAAGTACATTCACCATGAGAACTTTGAGTTCTTCCCAGATGAACTCCTGGATTGTCCCCACTGACTCTGGCTTTGTGCTACCAACATCAGTGTCAGAAATCCAGTATGAGATGAAATTGCCATCCATACTGATCCTCAGATTCCAGTTCAGCAAGTTTCTGTGAGGGAATGATGGAAAGGCAGCTACAACACATAATGTACCTACATTGTACCATATGACAGGGCCAGCAGAGGCTGACTAATTTGCTGTGTCCCATGGGCCAGTGGAGGTTGAGCCCTACACTGAGTCATCCCCCTGCTGTATGGACCAGCCCAGCTTCTATTATCAAATAACTACATGAGTAGGCCACAATCAAATTGTCCCTGAAGTACCTGGAGTAGCCTAGTGTGAGATGTCACCTATCCAGTGGCATGCTGTGGCATGTGTAGATCAGCACTGGAAGTTGGCACAAGACCTTGGCATGCTTCAGGATAGCTCAGCAGTGTAATGTTGTAAGATTTCAGAGCACTCCAGGGCATACCATGGCCCTCTGGGGTGAGCTGTGGCAAGCCAGCCACTCTGGAGCAAATGGTGGAGCATGCCATTGTCCTCTGGGGTAAGCTGTGGCATGCCAACCACTCCAGAGCAAATTCTGGAGCACACTGCAGCACATGTGCCAGAGTATACCATAGCATGTGCCACAGCATGCCAGCCACTCCAGAGCAAATTCTGGGACTACACTACAGCACATGTGCCAGAGCATACCATAACATTCCAGAGAACTCTGGAGCAGGCCATGGCTTTCTGGGATAAGCTGCAGCATTCCAGCCAATCCAGAGCAAATTCTGGAGTAAACTGCAGGACATGTGCTGGAGCATGCCATGGCCCTCCAGGATAAGCTGCAGCATTCCAGCCACTCCATAGCAAATTCTGGAGTAAACTGCAGGACATGTGCTGGAGCATACTATAGCATTCCAGAGAACTCCAGAGCAGGAAATGGTCCTCTGGAATAAGCTGCAGCATATGTTCCAAACCAAGGTGTGGCATGGCAGACACTCTAGAGCAAATTGCAAAGCAAACTATGGCACATGTACCAGAGCATACCATAGCATTTCAGAGCACTTGGGAGCATGCAATGGCCCTCCAGGGTAAGCTTTTGGCATATGTTCAGAAGCAAACTGTGGCATGCCAGCCACTCCAGATGCAAATATTACCAGCATACCCTGCATGCCTACCCCTTGCAGATACTACCAGAATTGGTGTAGCTTAAAAGGTTGGCATTCAGTACCACAAACTGGGATGCAGCACCATGTATTTGGAAGCAGTAGCAGCTGGCAGATATGGCATTCTGCATTATGGCACATTGCAGCATGCAGCATAATTCATGGGGAAGTTGTGGCAACATGTATTGCAGCACCTGGCAGCACCTGCTCCATAAGTCTCTGGAGGGTTGTGGCAGCTGGTGGACTATTGCTTGGCACATGCTGGCAGCATGGGCATGGCATACAGTGGCAAACACCTGACTGGCTTAGTATCCATGTCAAGGCTTGATGCATGGTGTGGATGGTTCTGCATACAGCAGCACACAGTTAGATGCAGAGGAATAAACTGGCAGTTCTCAGCAGCTGATGGCATTGACCCAACATACTGTGGCACACATTGGGATTGAGTAGGATTCATGTCAGCATGTGGCATCCAGCATGGATAGTTCTGTATATGGCAGCACACAGCTAGGGTACTATAGATATGGACATGAAGCATAGCATGAATTGTCAGTATACTGCATATCTTACCACCAGTATAAGATCATAACCTGCACTTCATACAATCACAGAAGGGTGGCTAGTAATATTGCATTGATTTCATAGATTTCATTCAAACTGGGATTGTGCTGATCAAATACTGGATGCCCAGGGCATTAAATAAGGACCAATACAATACAATACAGGGTGCCATGGGTGATTTACATGCCTGTGAGAGCTTGCCACACCAATGGAATGTGCATCCAATCACTTTGAGGGACTCCAAGCCAGTTGTGAATATTGTCCCACATGTAGAATGCTAGTGAGCAACAGTTGCCACTCACATCATTCACACCATGCCACAAAAGCCAGCCAGAAAAGGCTACAACAGTGCCAGGCCAGTAATCAAATTGAAGACCAAGAGAGGGAATGTCAAGAACACATTCAGAATAATTGCCAACACTAACAAGCATGTCATATCAGTTGGCACAGGATTGTGGGTCATGATGGAGGGGAGCTGACCAGTTAGCAATCATGGAGATGTTGGCATAAACTGTTGGCCAGTGTTGGAGTGTTGCTGACATTTTGGGATCATTCATGGTAGACCACTCAGTCAGCTGCTGCATGGCTTGGTAGCCAGCATTGTACAAAGGAGGGTGCATAATTGAAAGTGTAGCAGAGAGAATTGCTAATGGTGTTCAGACAGCATGGATCCATTGCCAAGCAGCTGGAGCTGCAAGGTCAGCAGATATGGAAGGCTGGTGTGCCAGTGTCTGCAACATTAGCAATGAGTATTTTGAGATAAAGCATGAGGATGACCCTCACAGCATGACCAAGTTGATGCCAGGCTGGTGAAAGCTCTAAGCAGTCTGCTGGCAAATGGTGATCCACTGGAAAGTAATTGGGTGATGTTTTCCAGGAACCATCAGATATGCTTTGAGTCAACATATTGGAAAGTGGGGGAATAGCTCCCACCATCTGGTCCTTGGTAGGGTTGTGAACTGAGGACAGCAGGATACATCACAATGCCTACCTGCATTGATTGAGACATTGCACTGGGTAGATACCACAAAGCAATTGCATCCCCTTCACCCAGAATGATTGCAGGAACATCCAAATACCCACTCAGATATGGTGGGTGAGCAGAAAGGATGTGGGCCTCCCAGTTCAAATTGAAACCTGTTTCTTGAGGTGATAGGCTTTCTGACAGCCTGATTAATTCAATGCCAGAGGGAACTGCAATAAATGTTAGTGGGACACATGGCAGCACTCTTAAAATGGCATACAGGGATTACAATAGGCCTGGGCCAGTGTTGCTGCCATTTGATTGAGTGCAATACATGTCTGGACCTGGAGTTTGAGAGGTTGTGGCAGGACAGTGGCAGTGCAAGGATGCATCTCATGGAGAACTTGGTAATGCATGTACTCCACAAGCTGGTCAGAAAGTAGACTAGTTGGGTGGGAATGTGCCAGTACCAGACATTTCTAATGTGATCAGGTTGGGGAAGTTAAGGAGATCCACCAGCAACAAGTGAGATGTCATCCAGAGACATGAGGAACACACATGGCATGGATCCCTCTGGCCATGGCAATTGTGTGGCTAATGTTGTTGGCAATTGTAGTGACTAATGTGGTAACATTGAACTAAATGCAGCATAGAAGCTCTCTGCAGCAATGAGACCACAGCCTCATTGGCATTTTGGAATGTGGCCTGGCTGGGACACAACCTTGAACAGCTGTGAATGCTGCTGAAGTATACATTACAGAAGATATTAGCCCCTTCCACACATTCCAATTGGGGGTTGCACATTTCTGATACTGCTGGCAACATGAATCAAGGTCCAGATTACCAGCCTGTTTTGCTAGCAGCATCATTGAATGGGCAGTTTTGGAGCACCATGCCAGAGATGGTTCAATGGCACTGGCACATCACAGATATCTGACTGTGAACCTGGTGGATGGCTTTATAGACTGCCAGACCAAGAATGACATTGACATGATTGGGGCCACAGGGAGAGGAGTACACAAAAGACCCAGTGATCATGGGAATGCCCCTACACATTTACTGGCATTGATTCTGATAAAGTAAAGCTACCAGCCCCAAAGGAAACTCATTATAGATGGTTGATAATATGTACAGCGGCTGTATGTTCATTCCCACACCTTTGACACTGACCCCACCCACACAACCTGTAAAGCAAGTTTAGATTGGGTAATGGCTTCCAGTGATGACATCTACTCCTGTGAATGTAAGATTAACTTGGAAAGATATGATAACTCCTGATCAATATCCTTCAAGCCTTCTGTGCACATTGTGTGTAGTGCAGCACATTTGGCAGTAGGTGATGGATGTGAAATAATAAGCAGGGGTAGCAAAATGCTGCCATTCTGATACCATGGGTGAGTTGGAAGTGAGAAAAGGTGTGCTGCCACTTACTGATACTCCTGTGAAAAATTCTTTGGCTTCTGCAATTATGTCCCACAGCAGTCTCCTCCCATATCCCAATTCCACTTTGCCACTGTCATTCTGCCACCATGTATGGGCCATGGTAGTGGCCAGTTTGACATGGCACTCCTTAATCCTTGTCAGGCAGGGATTCAAGCTTTTGATGAAAGCTAAAATGTTGCAGGGACTCTGATCACCATCATTCAGGTATGTTAACAGCCTGTCAGCTGTGAGCAGCATGATCAGGGTAATGGGATGGCAAGATGCCATGCCCATCAGATGCTCCATTGTACCCTGTACCACTATCAACCATTGCACCACCACAGGAACAGTGGCTTACTGCTTCTGCCAGGAAATGTTGATACCAACTAGTGTGCCAGTATTCAGACCAATCTGGCTTCTTCATGGCAGTGACAAGGCAATGAAACCTCATTCCCAAGTACTGTATGGCCATAGAGAGTTCAGCCATGGTGAACATTGATGACATGACTTACTGGCATGAAAGATGAGATGTCATACTATATAAGTGTTGGCCAACTTTCCCACAGCTTTGCATGGTGGCATGCATCTGCTGTTAAAGCAGTACTCATTAGCAAATGCTTAGCTTGCATTCAACTACACCAACCAATATGCGATCCATAACCCTGGCATCATTTGGGAGATCTCAAAAATGATGTCATTGCAGATAGCTAGTGGTCTCTAGATGGAAATGGTTCACAGAAGACATGCTAATCTGCCATACATCTGGCATTGCTGTGTGGCATAGCATGCTGGCCTGGCCTGTCCCTTTGCCAATGTGGCAGCCTTTCTGCCAGTCCAAAATCTTACCTTGTTTTCAAAGAAGTTTTTAGTCCACTCCTGCTTGCATTTCAACAGCTGAATCTCCTCCTTCCATCTGTCCTGCATTGCTCTCATCCAAAGCCAATTGACCCTGTAAACTAGAGAAAATGATAAGTAAATCTCAGATGCTGCTGCCATGTGATTGCTCCTCTCACATTCTGACATCCAATCATTAGCAGCTGTGTCCCTTAGTACATCCATTGTCCAGATCCAAGGTAGGGTATTGTCCCTGTGACCTCTGGCATTTGGGTCAGATGCTGCCATGCTGATAGTTAGGTCAGAGTCATT
The DNA here is from genome assembly GCF_024613125.1 of Pisolithus orientalis. NCBI lineage: Eukaryota > Fungi > Basidiomycota > Agaricomycetes > Boletales > Pisolithaceae > Pisolithus > Pisolithus orientalis. Next base: position 48,341 of record NW_026260913.1, on the reverse strand, counting down.
CAACTCTTTGTATTGCTCCAGGATATCTGGCCTGGCCCTTAACCTGCCCATTTGAATGCAGCACTGGCAGTACACAGCAGCATTGGCCACCCTTCCCCAGGCATGCATGGCCATGTAGTAATTACTTCCATGGCAAATGTCAGTTCAAAAGATGACCACCTTCTCTGCAAGCACAAGCTGCAGTTCATGAAGACAATCATTGGCCTGTCCTTGCCACAGTTGCAGCTCCATTAGTGTCACATACCCCAGGCCAGATTGTTCAAAATGATCTTTGCCAACATTGGACAGCAGCAGCAATGCAATGGTTTCTGGATCATGTGGGTTAGATGAATGGTACAGCTTGGAATCCTTGAATCTGTCCCCAAATAGTTTTTTGGCAGTGTTGAAAATGCCATGTATATGGGACTGGAGATGATCACAGTGATGTGCAGTAGTGAGATTTTGAGCTTCTGTTGCTCTTGAGGTGATGTGCCAGCATGCCACTGCAAGCTGGATTTGTGCTTCCTCTATCTTCAATGCCTTCACAATCCAGGTCACCATACCCTGTGAATGCCCTGGCTGAGGGAAGGCCAGTAAATCTATCTTGATTGCCTTTGCAGAGGGAGCTGCAATACCACTCAGCCCAAATCCTGTCCAGGATAACCTTCAATACCTACCTTTCTGCAGCCTGACCTCATATATATCCATGGCCTGTGGCCTTGACAGCTGGTTGTCCAATGCCACTGCTGCTTCTTCCCCCCATGATTGGCTGATTGCCAGTGGGACATTACCATTCAAATCAGTAAACCTGCTTTCAACCACTAAATAAGATTCCTCAGCAACCTTTAGTTTCTGCTCAAGTCTCATTGCCGTAGCCTGTTAGCCATGCAACCATGTCTGATACAAGCATTAGACTTATGCATTCTGATCATTTTCAGGAAATTGCTGTCATTCATTTGGAAATCAAGTACCTCCTGCTGATGGGGAGTAGCCATGCCTCTAGCAGATGGGGAAATGATATTCAGGGAGGACCACAAGGTTTCCATGATCTCCCCATCCACCTGGCCAGCACCCACAATGAAATTGGGAGCATATTGTACAAAGCATTCTGTGTGGTGGCCATGGACATGCCACAACCCAATGCCAGGGCAGATCTGCATGCCATCTGGCATGGATATATAGGCATTGGCATGTAGCTGTCATTCTAATCCTTTGCTATTCTGGCAGTTAATATCATAGAAATGTATCACTTGCTGGCCAGGGACTGTGCCATGCCTGATGGCATGCACAAGTGCATAGTCCATGTTAACCTGCCTGTGATGTCGATGTCAATATTTCCATACATTGTTACAAGGTTATTCACACTGTTTGACCTTCTGGAAGTCAACCATTGCATGTGGCACAAAACAGCCATGCCATGCACAGGCACATCCACCTATTCCCATAGATGCAAGCTGCTGCCAGGTTGGCATTTGCTTGATTAACTGCCCAATGATTGCTGAAATCTGAGATCTTGTAGTGTGATCAGTCCATCAGGTAATTTATACCCCTTTCCATCCATCAACCAGGCTTCACTGCCAGCATCCTTTGGATGCATATGCTCTGCCTTGAAATTCCCATCCATGACCAAGCTTCTTGCCAGTGTCCAACTGGATTACACAGTGTATAAATGGCTAGCAGTGTTCATGGTATCACTCACTGGGAATAATCCATTGCATCTTCAGGAATGTTGATGCTGGGTTGGGGACATGCTGGACAGAATAACACTAATTCCCTGGGGCCAGCATCTTCTGCACTCATGTGGGATCCCTGCCATTTCAGTAGTTTCAGGAGCTGCCACATCCTAGCAACTCTCAGCAGTTCCCTGTACCTATTCTATCATACAGCTAAGAGTTGTGTTGCAGTGATACAATTCAACCAGTAGGATGCACTGGCACCAGATGAGGAAAGGCATTGGAGGTTATGTGGCAACATTTGCTGTAGAAATTCATTGCTGAGGTACCACATTCCACATTGTCCTGAAAAAAGTCATCAAGTACTTGGAAGGTAAATGCAGTCCTTGCAGCCTTTGTGGTAGCAGGAAACATCCCAGCCCACATCAGCTGTATGTGTGAATCCTCTGCCCCAGGGCATCTACAATACTGCACATTGCAGTAGTGTATTCCATTGGTGTGCATGACAATTAGACAGCTTTGGTTCCTCAGGGCCTGCAGATTTGGTGGACAACCATCTTGATCCACATCCTCCCAATCATCTTCCTCCTCAGTTGTGACCTCATCATTTGAACAACCACTGGCTGGGCAGTGCTGCCCACCATGCCCAACATGCAGTACCAAACTGGCCTGAATGGTAAATACAGGAACAACCATCATGATTCAGCTGCTTACCAGCTGCAGGGATGATTCCTCAAAGAATGTTCCATTCCATTGTTCCACCCTGTGGAATGGCTGGTGCTTGTGTTCTGCCCAGCAACACATGGTGCAGAAGACTGGCCAATGGGCACACTCAATGCACCAGAAAATTCCATCTGCTCCACACAGGACACAATCCCTTGGCTCAGGTGGGGCCTCCATGTCCAACAGGATGGCTAGATAATGCCATTGGTGTGGCAACCACTGCTGCAGATAACTATTCTACAATTGTGTGATACTGTCATTGCAGGTTTGTTGGGCAATGTGGCATTCCACACACCTGACTTTTCCAAGGTTTAGAAGGTGTTGCAGGCAATACATCATTATTGGAAGGAAGTTGTTCACCCACATCATCCAACAGGCAGTCCAGGTGATCCAGGATAACAGAGTCAGGTTGCACAGGAGGCTGAGTTGCATGGCCTGGCACCTGCTTTCTGGGTGCTACTTTTACCATCTTATCCCTATATCCTTGGGTGGTTTTCACTCTTTGCCTGGTCACCTGGGTCACTCTTGTAGCAGGTCCCACTGGTGCAATCTTTGACTTCCCCATGATGAATGTTGCAATGCAGAAGGGTTTTGATCACAACAAATACATGCAGCCAACACGTGCTAGCAAGGTCTGACCACTGACTATGGTAATGCTGTCTTAGGATCTGGCACATGATTTCAGTGCTGGCACCTGCACATTGCCCAATTACCAAAGATCTCAGATCCATGAAGTCTGAGAGGCACCACCTTTGCACATGGCTCAGGGATGGAAATCTCATGATTGACTAACAACCTTAGCCATCTTGGGAAACTGTCTGATCAACTGGCATGCAAGAATGGACTAGACACTGAAATGTAACCTTCATTGACATGGGAGAATGCTGGAGAAGTCTATTCTCTTTGATAGACATTGTACTAGCTGTCCCCTGAAAATTTGCACACAAGCACCTCCATCCTCAATGGCATCCAGTGACTATGAAAGTGACTCTTTCTCCAACAACACTGAACCCTCCCTGCCACAAAAGGGGACCAGTCTTCAGACAGCCAAAATTGAGATTCTTGAGGCCAAGCTAGAGTCATGGAAAAATGCTGACCAAAACAAGAGGAGCTCCATCATGTTAACCCTCAGAAACAAGATAAAGAACCTTGATGTGAATGTGATGCTGAAAATGCATGAATGGGTTCAGAAGAAGAAGGTGTGCCACACCTGCCATTGATTACCTGGCATGTCCTTACCATTTCCAGGCAATTCAGACTTGGTTGTACAACCATGGCTGGAGCCATAGTTGACAGGCTCTGATCAAATATGGTGGCAGTTGGACACTGAGGAAGGTGGTCATGCACCATCAAAAGAAATCAATCAACAAAGTATTGGAAGAAGCCAGGATCAAGCCAGGATCCACAGAAATGATCAAGTCTTATCAGAAGGCCATTGACACTGTCATGAAGTCCCTTACTGCCAAGGAGATACAGGAGGCTGAGGCATTGGCCAAAGAATGGAATGAGTGGTGTAGGGAATGTAATTTCCCTACCAGGGGAATTGGTTTATTTTCCTTGTTTTACTTGGTTTTCATTCCTAGATACTTTTTCTACAAGTTATACTTAGATTTCGCTTTTTTGGTTGCTTAGTCAGCAGTAGTGCTACTTGTGTATGGTTTCTTACTTTAGAAAAAAGAGACAAGTTACCCTAAGACAAGAGATGAGCTTGAGCAGGTCATTCCCTGCACCAAGACAGCCATAGAAGCCTTCAGATGACTACCAGGATCCAGTCTCAGGCTATAGAAGCCCCTTTTGGCCTACTCTCTCCCCTCAGATCTCACTGTTCTCTCAACCTCCCTCTTAAAACAATTCTCTCATTTCCTGCAACTGGATGTAGGGAATAGGTACTCCCTACTAAGGGGATTTAGTTATTTATCTTTTCTACTGTATTTTTGCTTTGATTTACATTAGTGGTACTTAGCCTACCTGTGTGGCGCATTTTTGGTAGCTTAGTCAGCATTTTTGCACACTAGTGTAGATCTAGAGTACACAAATAAATAAAAAAAGAAGAACCTGACTGCAAGACAGCAAAATCAAAGACAGCAAACAAAAGACTGTGACAAGCCCTCATTGAGGCACCCATAGATGACCCTCCAGATGCCTTTATTTGCTCATTTTCCCCATTCCATTCATTTTGACCAACTCCAGTCACTCCTTCACCTCTTTTCACCACTCCAAGCTCAGAACCCCTCTGGGTTGAACTAGACCCATTCCTATCAAGCCCTAGGAGTTCTCTGCACTCCCTAGCATTGCTTTATACCTAACTTACAGTGGCAACCACTTCAGGATGTTCAGTCAGAGTACATACCATTTGGCAATGCTGCCCATCACTCACAAAAAACAGAAATGCAGAGAAGAAAGGCCATAAATATGCCAAGAAATTTGCTAAGGAAATGTGGAAGCAGTGTGGTGCCAGGGTGGTAGTGATGGCAGCATGGGAAGATGCCAATGAAGAGGTGATAGTTGGAGTGTGAGGAATTTGTTCTTTGTGCAGATGAGTACTGCCAGATTTTGACCAACTCATCCAGACATGATTTCAATGATGAATTGGGTAATGGCAAATTATTTGAGGAGTTGGACAAGTGCCAGGATATATTTGTAAAGTATGCATGGATGGCCTTTGGGAATGGTGGCACCAATGCTGAGTCACCAGATGAAGATGCCACTCCATGGTCAAGGCAGAGAAAGAGCAATGGGAAACCTAAAACCATCCTGCCAGTCAGTGAAAATGGCACACCATACATCCCAAACATATTGGACATGCAGGCACCAAAGTTGAAGGATATCATGTGGACATTTGTAACATTTCACTATCATATGTATAACAATAGGAGAGATACTGTTCATTGACATGTGTTACAGGGAAGGCCTGTGGGAATTCACAGGTGACTGTTCCATGGAGCACAATAATGGCCAACACTGCACTTTATATTGCACCACAGTTTCTGCCACCTGAGGTTCCCTTCAAAGAGCCAAGTCAACTTACCCAGGAGAAGTTGACAGCAATCTTGGAATGGTGGCAAGAGTGAAAGAGCAGCATCCCAACAATATATTCAGCTTCAAGAAGTGGAGAGATGCAGGAGGGTCCCTCTGAATGCTGGTAGCAGAGGCCAACAGCAGTGGAGCAAGGATGGGTGTGAGGCAGGATTTGGATGGGACCCCAGACCACTCAGCAGGCAAAAGGATGATGGATAGAATGATGCAGGGTAGGAGGAAGCAGCAATGGCAAACAGGTATGAAGGAATGCATCTGGAACTTAAATGTGTGGCAATATTGTCTAATGGGGGACAAAGTTGTAGGGTCTGATTCTGACAATGAATCCAATCTCTGTCAAATACCACCAACATTGCTGTCAAACAGAAATGATGGTACAGGCACAAGCATGGTGGATGAAGATGCTGCAGAGGTGGTAGCATTGCCAGACTTCCAGCAGTGGATTGCCAGATGCCAAGTGGCTGAGGGTGACACCTGCCAGCCAATTGGTAAGCCAGCAGGATCACAACAGCCAAATATTGTTAACATTAATGGCTGACATGTTTCAGCCATTGGCAAGGAACCACCAAATGCCTGGCAGCAGGTTGTGGGTGGCAATACAAGCCCTGTGCAACCTATGCCAGAAGGCCACCACATTGATTTGCCTGATTCTCTCCACCCAGCAGATCCTTTGACAGTGCCAACAACTATCAAGAGAGGCCATAAACAGGAAGATTCAAAGTGCAAGTTGCCCATTCCATCAATGAGTCAGTACCTGTGCCACAGTCACTGAATTGTTGATTCAATTTATCTCTCAATCCTAGTACCCATGGACCAGACTGGCATAGACAATGTGAGGGGTATGTGGCAATCAAAATGGGTCTGGAAGGCACCAAAGGAGCCTGATGATGATGTTCCTACTCCTAGTCCCTCCAAGAAACATAGGTGATGTTAGCATTTGTATTTTACATGGCCATGGAATGTGATACTACATTTTGACAACCAATAGCTACAATTACAATAAATCCTCATCCAGTTCCAATTCATCCTTGCTGCCCCAATTACTGGTCATCAAATCTTGTATATATTGCTGAGTCCTTGCCAGCTGTGCTCTCCTTGCAAGCAACAGGTAAAACCAGATGCTTGATTCCACCAATATATTACTGTAGTGGTTGTGGGCTGCAATGATTGGCCCATTGGTGGTGGTGTTAAGATGTGGTGGGTGCTCATCAGCTGGTCCTGCAAGAAGAACCACAAGCTGCTGTGCTTTTTCCACTGCTGGATGATTGATATATATGTGAGGGATATCATAAAACAACTTACATGTTATAATTGGCCCTTTGTCATGAATTCCTTGTATACCCAAGTCACTGGTGAAATGTCACAATGCTGAAAAGCAAGCTAATTCACTTAATACTGGTGGCAACAAGAGATGACATGGCACTCACCAGCAGCAGCATTGGTGGCTGTAGGCTGTGGAGATGGTTGCCATGATGTAGCCAGGATGGGCTGTGGCTCAGAGGCTGCTGCACCATCTAAACACTCATCCATATATGCATGATCTGGGGGAGATGGCACAGTTTGTGGAATTTGTGCAGATGCCAGAAATGATCTAGGTGGGGGTGAGACTGCCAGGGAAGATGTTAGTGAATCCCAGCTAGGTGCAATGGTGGCCAAGGATGGCATGGAATGACTTGCTTGCCATGCCTCCCATTGTTGATCAGCAGCAGATGGTTGCACCTCCAGTGAAAGTGGTGGGGAGTCCCAAGATGGTGCAAGCATGCTGAGCAATGGCCAGGAAGGGCCAGCATTCAGTGGTATGGAGGGTGATGGAAATCCTAGCTGATGGCCCCAAGTTGCAGCATTCATGGCCACTCTGAACAGTAGAAATTCTGGTTCATCTATGACCATATTTGTATTGTCAGCACCTGGCAATACCCAAGGTGTATTATGTGGGGAGATGACTGGTGAAGGTTATTGACAGTTGTATGTTATAATGACTACTTACATCAAGTGTCCAGACTGCCTGGCCTCCACCTTACTGACTTTTGCTCCATGATATTCAGTGATCTGTAGAATGTTGATAAGTTGATTGAAATATTGTTCAATTGTGTCACAATGTCAGATTTGGCTATTTGGGCTTGTTTGTCTACTGGCCAGTGTTGATGCTGGCACAATGGTTCATGAAAATATAAAATGTGGCTGCACTGCCAATGCAATTATCAACTATCACTCAATTGCACCACTCTCACACCAGTACCCCACTTCCACAAAAATGTCCCAACGTGCTGAAGCATCCCAAACTGCTGCCACCACTCCCTCCATCACTCTCCTGCATGAAATAGTCACTAATGCTGCAGACATAGTCATGGCAGAGCTTTTGATGCTCCATGACCACAGGAACAAGCAATACTGGAAAAGAGTTATGCATGTCATTTGGGAACAGTTGGTTTGTGGCATGCCAATCTATTTATCCTCCAATATTTACAACATTCCAGACCCATGTGCACCCTTTGGTTGAGGAACTGCCCTCAAAATTCACCATCCCCACCCACATCATTGCCACTGAAATGATTATGAGAGATCTGGTGGTGCTTATGGCATTGAAGAAGTGGCTGAACTTTGACAAGATCAGAGATGCAACAGATGCTGATGTTGCAGACCATCTGTGGTACCAGATTGGAAGGCCTGTTGATAAGGGTAAAGGGCATGTAGTTCCATTAGACCCACTTCAGATAAGTGACAATGCTGCCACTGCCACTGACACTTTGGAAGAACCCTGTGGCTGATCAACCAGTTGCACTGCTCCTACTGGCACTCAGCCCAGAAGTCAAAGGCCACAGAAGTGTACAAGGTCAGTGGCAGAAAGTGATGCTGATGTTTCAACAGCAACTGCTGGAGCATCTGCTGGTCATGGCTGCTCAGTTGCAGCTCTTGCAACCCCTGCTGCTGGCTATATGCCTGTTGCCAAAGAAGACCAGTGTGATAGGTGTGTGGAGAAAAATCTGCCATGTGCAGTCAAGCCAGGTTCTGCATGTTGGCAGTGTAGCTGCTGGAAGTACAGGTGCAGTATCTTCACTGGAGTGAAGGCTGCATGGTCACAGTCAAGGCAACCCTGCAGTCATGCTGTAACTGAGGCACCTGATGCAGCAGTGGACTGTCCCCAAACTGTTGCAGCCACCCATCCCCCCAGCCAACACTGTCCTCAAAGCCCTTTGCCAGGGCCATCAGCCATGATATCCTTGGAACCCACCACTCCTGCATGGCAGACCCAGAAGCAGCAGGCAGCCACTAGAAGTATGACACCCACCACTGGCAAGACAAAACCACCTCAGCCAGTCCAAGCTCCTGCAGGCAAAGTAAGTCCTCCATTTCTTTCATTCTGCTATTCTTATTTGAGCCTAACATAGTTTTTGATGGAGTGGTCATTGTCACCCCATCCTGGTGGCAGTCAGGTCAGCAGACATTAAGCCTGGCATCCCAGGCAGTGGCAACACCCCAAAGCTGTCTCACTACCCCATCCTGCCCAGTGACCCCCAATGCCACCCCCATGGAGCATATAAAAGAGGAGATTGCAGCATTGTGGCAGCAGCATATGGAGATGGCACAAGATCTCCTAGATACCTGCCATGAGCTTGCTGATACCCAGTGGGCCCTTGCAGATACCCAGACTGAGTTGCAGACACTTTGCAATCTTGTCGAGGCCTTATGCCAGTGCCTGTACCCATTGCCACACTCCTCACCCAATGCACCTGGACCCTCCCACCCCTCCCCCATCAGCTTTGCAATTACAAGTCATCAAGCAGTTGTTCCCACTGATGGTGCAAGGATACTTGACCTTGCACCCACTATGATGGTCTGGGAGGTTGTGATTGATACCAGCATCCTCCAGAACCTCCTGGGTGATATGCTTTTAGCCCCTTCTACTTTCCTGCCACCCCCCCACCATTTTGCATATTCCTCCACCCCTGGTGTAGGAGAAGCCTGGCCTCCTATCTATGTCTCTTTGGGGGCAGTTGCCAACCATGCCAGTGGGGATGATGCTGATGATGAGGATGCTACTAATTGGATGGACATAGATTAACATGTCCATAGAATGTACTATTACCATTTCATTGTTGCTATTCCTGAGAATCATCATCCCTGCCCACTTTTGCTTTACATGGTGCAGATATGGTCTCTCTGGTGTGTGCCATCCCATTTGAGTCTGGCCAGGTGACTGGCCTTGTGATTTATAAATCCACTGGTACAGCTAAGCTAGTGCACATTGGCAGCACCCTCAAATCATGCATGGTACTTGCCACATATGTCCTGCACAATTGCAAGGGTTTAACCCTCTGACCCAGGTTGTGGCCATGCAATCATGGCCTATGCCACTTAATGCTAATGCTGCCAGTGAATAGTGCTTGATGTTGCCCATTCTTGTCTATGCCACTCAATGCTGGTGACACCCAACCCCTGCTGCTACCATTCCTGTGTATGCCACTGCTCATTCCCCTCTATGCTTCCTGATGCTGTTGACACCTGCCCTTGCTGGCACCTCACATCCATGCTGCCAGTCCATTCCCAACTACACTGCCACTCATTGCTGTCTATGCTACTCAATGCTGTCAACTTCTGCCCCCTGCCATTACCTCATATCCATACTGCTACCGCATTCCTGCATATGCCACCTGATGCCATCAACCCCTGCCAGTACCTCATATCCATGCTGCCACTCCATTCCCATCTATGCCACATGATCCCACTGGCTTCTGCTCTGCACTAGTGATTACTGCTCCCTGCTTGCTACTGCTGTGTCATGCCAGTGAGTTCTGCTGGCAATGCATGTTGCACTCTCCTCACTACCCCACCCTGTCTCTATATGCAAAACTATGCTGACACATACTAGTGTATGTGGCCATATGCTTTGGCATCTTCACCAGCTTACCACTTACCACACTGTCAGATGCAAGAAAATGCCACTTTTGCCTCAGTCATGCTCAGATGGTCCTTGCCACTGGTACTTGCCACTCCAGTAATCCACCCAGCATTTGGTGCAATGGCCACATCAGTCATGCCCCCCAGGGGACCTATTAGGTTCATATATTCTTATAGGTGTTGACCACCTGGGTATTCCCAGTGATTGCTGGAGATTTGCCAGGCCCTGGAGATTCTCCAGAGCAAGGTGTGAGACCTGGACTTTCTCCAGGATTATTACATCTATAACAGAGTGCCTGGGGTCCAAATGGGGCTTTCCCCAGTGGGTTAATAGACCTATGTCCTGGGTATCCTGGGGGATTCTCCAGCCTAAATGGACCTGTTGTCTGGGCAGCCTGGGGGATTCCCCAGCATAAATGGACCTGTTCCCAGGGCATCCTGGGGGATTCCCCAGCCTAAATGGGCCTGTTCTCTGGGCATGCTGGGGGATTCTCCAGCCTAAATGGACCTGTTCCCTGTACATCCTGGGGGATTCCCCAGCCTAATGGAACTGTTCTCTGGGCATGCTGGGGGATTCCACAGCCTAAATGGACCTGTTCCCAGTGCATCCTGGGGGTTTCCCCAGCCTGAATGGACCAGGTCCCAGGGCATCCAGCCCAAACAGACCTATTCCAAGATGATCATTGGAACCTCCAGTTCAAATAGACCACCATCACAGCATAAAGGATCAATCAAAATGATTTGGAGTCTCCATGTTGCTGAAAGGAGTGTGTATCATGCCAAGTACCTATTTCCATGGCATCTGATCTGAGCACTCTATACAATATGTGAAAAAGCATGGCCATAGACCACTAAGGAAAGATTGGTGACATTTGATGGAGGGAGTAGAATATACTTGGTGATGGTGATTGCCCAGGCACAGCAGACATACTTTCACCATGCTTCCCAAGGCTTCAGTGATCTCCAGTCTTGGCCATTGCATACAAGTCAAAGATTGTCCAGGTCTTAATGGAATTTTCCCACCCACTCTGGGGAGCCACAGGGTATGCAGCAGATCCTCCAGGCAATGCTTGGAATTTCCCAGCCAACTCCTGTCTCTAGAGGCTCTCCAAGCAATGCTAGGGATTCTCCCACACACTCTGTGGATTCTCCAAGCTATGTCCTGGGGATTCTCCAAGCACTGCTGGGGATTCTCCAACCCACTCTGGGGATTCTCCAAGCACTGCTGGGGATTCTCCAACTGACTCTGGGGATTCTCCAAGCAGTGCTGGGGATTCTCCAACCCACTCTGGGGATTCTCCAAGCACTGCTGGGATTCTCCAACCCACTCTGGGGATTCTCCAACTGACTCTGGGAATTCTCTAGGCAATGCTGGGGATTCTCCAACCCACTCTGGGGATTCCCCAAGCACTGCTGGGGATTCTCCAGGAAATGCTGGGGATTCTCCAACCCACTCTGGGGATTCTCCCACCCAATCTGGGGATTCTCCAAGTACTGCTGGGGATTCTCCAGGCAATGCTGGGGATTCCCCAACCCACTCTAGAGATTCTCCATGTTATGTCCAGGGGATTCTCTAACCAACTCTGGCATGTCTATGTTGGTAGCTACTGAGAACTCTTCCCCCTGAAGCCTAGGGCAGAGCCCCATGCCCTTCACATGGACATCATAGCTCTAGTGGATGTCTGGTTCCACAGATTTCACATTCCTATCTCACACATAGCAGTTTGCACCCAAATCCAATCTGTATTTATGATAGGGTATGCTATCAGATTGAATATGGATAGGTGTGAGGAGAAAATGAATGGTCTTGTAAGGGTATTGTAGTTATGATGGTAACAAAAAGACCATGGTGGATAATGGATGAAATGAATGATGGCAGACATTACACAAAGGAAGGATATGCAGGGGGAAGATGATACAGCCACAGGGTATCATAGTTACATGCTAATGATGCAAACATGTTGAACTGCTGTGCACATGAGCCAGTAGCAAGTGATTGATTGAGATGAAAACATGCCTAGTAGTGGTTGTGTTGATCATGGGTGTGATAGGAATGTCCATCAGAGTCATCAGAGTCATGATGATGATGTCTCTTGTGGGGAGGGCTTTGATAAATGTATTCAACCACACTGTGCATGTTAGTCTCATTGTATATGTAGGCTACCCAGCAACATACCTTTGGTGAGTTCTTCCCTGTTGTGAAGGACCACCATGATTACTCTCATTGTCCTGATATCCTCTATAGCACTTGTGTGACTCATGCTGAGGGCAGTGGTGAGGATGTGGAGTCAGAGAGTAGTTATCAGAAGGGGGGTGATGATGATATGCAGCTGCTGGAGCAAGATATGATATGTGTGATGGTCACCATGCAATGATGGACCTTGTGGAGATGAAGGAGGGAGAGGGGAGTGGTGGGATGCTGGCTGAGTGGAATGAGGTCCATAGGATGGCAATTGCCCTTGCCTCAGGTGGTGTGATCCTGCAGGAGAGGGGTGAGATGTGCAGGATGGTGATTGCTGTCATCAGGTGTGGTGGGATGTTGAGGGAGACACATGGCACCACACCAGTGGCTGGGGTAATGTATAAGCTGGGGATAAAGAAGGCACAGTCATACAGTGGGTGTTGGATGCTGCTGGCAAAGGGTGATGTCTGTTGGATGGCACTTGTCCTTGCACAGGTTGGTCAGGGAAAGATGAAGGGGCACTTCTCTCCTTAAACTTGTCACCTTTAGGGAGGGCCTTAATGAATGCATCTGAATCAGAAAGAACATGGAGGCACCGGTTCAATGTGTTCACCACAAGTGGGATGTCATACATCCTTGCATCACTGTGGTGAAATAGCTCAATCTGATCTGGATTATTCATGTCAGTGAGGGTGACCATTTTGTGTCAACAACTCACCATCAGCCCACTTCTTGAGGTAAAATGATGAATTTGGCAAAGGGATGAGGTATTCAGCTTGGTCTTCTTCATCATCTAGTGGAGCCTCAGCATGGTAATCTGCACCCATTGACTCTTTCAGGAAAGGAACAGTCAGAGCATGAAGTTCATCAGCATTGAGGCATTTGACATTGAAATCTGGACCAACAGCAGGGACTCCAGCAGGCATCAGTGATGGTATACTGGTGAACATACAGCAGATCAAGCAATGACTTCCAAGAAACATTTCTCTGGCCTTGTGTGATACCACTCTCTTCTGTGGCAGCACTTCAGAGGATGAATATGAATCAAATAGATTTATTGACATACAGAATTTATGGAGTATGATTGTAGGTAAAACTCACCAATTGCAATCATGCCTGTATTCTTGAGGTTTTAATCCCAGTGCATGGTCATAACAGGGTTGTGACAGCACATTAAAGTCAGGAAGAGGCACCAAAGCAACAGAGTTAAGGATTTTATACCTAAAGAAAAGTCAGTGGGCAATTGTACATGGCATATGTTATACATACTTGATAATTGTGGACAGGTATTCTAATAATTGTGTTATGTCAGTCTGCCTCTCACTTGCAAGCTGCATGAGAAGGGAGGATCCAGCAAAAATTCCTTGGGATTGGCATGCAGCTTCATTGCTCCCACTATAAATTACACATCTGAAGACATGTATGCCCTCCATATTGCACCAAGTTTGTGCCTGTACAAGAGGTTATTCAAGAAGCAAACAATCACAATAGTATTACCCACCCCTTGTGTAAAGGAGTCATGGCAAGCCATTACATGGCCCACCATCACCTTAGAACTGATGTCTTTGGACCCACTGACACACTCACTCCAATACTTCCAGATCTCAGCCCACAGTTGAGGATGGTTATCCTCATCTTTATGGTCCTCATAGTGCTTGGTGTGATGCCTATAGTAGTCTTTGGTTTCCTCTGCAATTGAATCAATGTGGAGTCAAAACTGCAACAAGTTAGGATGTACTGACCTGCAGATGCTTTTGGATTGGTATGTGCATACCAAGCCTGATGCATGTTCCACACAGATTCAGCATGAGTTGCCTTTGTGGTAAGACCAGCAGCAGCCATGATTGACCCAAGAGTCTTGCCATACTCATCTGCAATTGCCTGGGCTTCTTGAGTGGTGCACATGCCAAGTGTCTGTGCCTTTCATATGGCTTCCAAGGGAAGCTGCCCTGGTTTGAAGCATGGTAAGCCTGCTTCTGCACTGGATGCATCCTTGCATTGACTGAGGTCACTGGCTAGGGTAGGTGTAGAGGGTGTGACTACTACCTTGCAGAAGGCATGATGTCATCCTTTGAGCTTCCTATGCATCCCAGTCATCTCCAAGCCATCAGGGAGGTCTCCAGTGTCACTAGGTCCATCCTCATCTTCAGAGGATGTGTTGGCTAGGGCATGAGATTTCCCTTTGGCTTCCCTATGCCTCCTGGTCACAGAGCTGTCAGTGTCACCTTTGGTATCAGCAGCTCCATCTTCTTCTTCTGATGAGGATGGAGAAGGGAGAGCGGGTGTGGAAGGATGGTCATCAGTATCATAATTGCCAGCACAGATTTCTCTCAGGGTTTGTTCGTGTTTAAGGTTGCTGTCACACACCAAAGGTGTTTGGTGAGGTGGACATGGATACAGCTGATGAATGGAGATGAAGACCATAGCCCTCATGTGAAGAAGGACAGCCAGAAATGTTGGCAGTCATCCCTCACACAAGAATGAGTCATCAGTGCCAAAGAAAAAGAAAGGGAGTGAGTTAAGTGCTGGTTAAAATTCTTAACTGCCCATGTACAGCATCCTGGTTTTTGAGATATCTCCACTGTTTCTGCAGATACCAACACCATTCCCACACTCACTTGTAGTGCTCAGCCATGCGATCCTACCATCCAAAATTGGAAAGGATTTGCACACTCCACATGTTTCTACAGCACTCCCTCCAAAAGACACTCATTTCACTAATTCTTCTGATATGGCCACCTCCATGTCAATCATTTCACTTGTCCCCTTTGCTAGGGACCATGGCTACATATATCTACCAGGAGTTCCTACCAGCTTCCATCCTGAAGCATCCTGGTACATCCCACCCTCATCTGCACCCTCTCAGCCCATCCAGCTTGGACAGCACATTCTTTTTGTCAGTATGACCTCTAGGAGGACATTCTTTGGTTGCCTCAGGTCTTTCATTTGCTTGGAAAGGTCTTATGTGGTTGTTTCAGTCTCCCCAATCCAAGAAGCATATGGATCCTTCCTCCCTACTCCCTGCAATGTCTTCATACCAGTCTCATCTGTCATTCTTCCAAGACTGCAACAGCTACAGTATAATCTACTGTTCTCCACTCTCCCTGATTGCATCCATGATGAGTATGATGCACATCTTGCCTCCTTGTTGCAAGATACAACAGAAGACACTCCCCCTTCATCCTCTCTTCCAACAGAGCCTCATTCATGAAGTTTTTATTTGCTTCACTAAGAGGATGGTTTGGGGGGGAAGGTTGTGATCCCCTATGCTCCTGTCACCCCACTGACCCCCAAAGCTTGACCCCTGTTGACATCTGACTTGCCCTGTCCACTTTTGGATGTACTATATTGGCATCAGATTAGCACTGCCTCTCTGTCATCCAACCTTGGCCTAGAAGCAGTCTCTTCAAGATGTGACATGCACAGCCTCCCCCTAATGCAATTTCAGTGCACTTTCCCAGTTCCTGACATTACTTGACTCATACTTTGACATTCTGACTGTCTTTGACTCACCTATTGCCAATACTTACCAATCTTTTGACCTTGCTTACTGATTCTTCACCTTTTGGCCTACTTATCCTTACCAATGCTTACCAAGACGATTACCCATTGCTTACATTCCTTACCCATCAGTTACCAATCACTTACCAAGTGTTTGCACCTTGTTTTCCATAGGCAACACCCCTGTACTGTATATAAATCACTGTACTTAGATAGCAAAAAAAAAAGAAGACATCAGAGAGCCCCTCTTGCTCACATTTTCTCATCACTCAGTAATTCATTCATCAGCTTTGATAGTTGAGACTTTATTAAAGGTCTAACTATCATCTACTTCACTTATCCTTGTCTATCATCAATATACTTCACTCCAAGCCCTCCCTGAGCTCAGTGCAGCTCAGGACATTGAATTAAGTTGCCATCCATCCATCTGTAGGCTGACAGCAGTCTACCCTATCACTTTCTATTGCATTCTTGCTTCTGAATCAACCTGTGGGTCAAGACCTTATGACCCAACTAGTGCAATTGGTTCAACATGAGGTTTTGCACTTGTGGCATCACCCCCGTTTATTCTGAGACCTCATCATTTTTGTTTCCCAGCTTCAGCACAAGCTGCTTGACATTTATGCTTTGCTTGAATACATTGAGATCCTCTACCTGCTTCTTTTGTCTCCCCACTCAAAACCTGTATGCACAAACCCCACCTGGATGGGGTGCTTCACAAAGGATACTGCCACTTGTGAAGCACTATATTTTGCTGGGGTGCCAGTCTGGCTCATGCATACTGAGGCATACATCTCCCCTGATATGAATATCAAGGAGCCTGTGAGATTGATGTGCCCTGAAGACATAGTGAAAGCTATGTATTCAGAAAAAGGGGTAGCTAAGCCATTCCCATCAATCTACTGTGGTCCTGGCAGTATCCTGTGCCACATTCACACTTGCAGGGACTATGAGGGTACATTTGCAGAGCAACCAGAGCCCCTGCAAGAATCATTTGCCACATCCTTGTCAAACCCATCTTCAAGCACTGGGAAGCAATCAATGAAAAAGCAGACAAGGGCTGCCAGGGAACAAGCAACTGCAGGCCCCTCCAGAGGTATGTACCTGGGTTTTCTTTCTGCTCATTCCTGACCAAATTGTAGCTTCACACCCCAAACAATCAGGTGGTGGGGACTCAGTGAGGTGGGAAGAGCCTGATCTTCCAGAAATTCCCAAGCCCCACAGTCTGTTTGCATTGGCTTGGAGGAAAGCTTCAAAGGATATGTCCAGAGTCAAGTTGGGCATTGTGGACCCTGGTTATTGCTTTCCAAAGCCCATGCTGTTGGTCAATGTGACCACCCCTGAATGAAAGAAGATGTACATGTTGAATTGGCTCTCTGCTCATCTGGCTTGGATGAATTGAGTTGACATTTGGTCTCTGCAGAAGAACCCTTCCCCTCAGATGTGGAAGGACTTCCTCAATGGTACTGACACAGAGTGCTTGCCCTCTGGCACCCAGAGTGCATCCATGAAGTTGGTGGTTCAGGCGATTTTGGGGACATCATTCAAGCAGCTCATGATGATCCTGTTCATATGTTGGAAGAGATTGAGTGGAGGGGAATGCAGGTCAGTATTTCATCCTATTTAGATCTGTTCTTCATACTTATCTTGTGCAGGTCCAGGCTTCGAGCCTTTCAAACCTGGCTCTTCATTTCACATGTTCCCTTCTATGGGAACTCTATGAACTCAACTTCCACTATGAACTTTGCACACTCAATCAGGCCCTTGTCCCACAGCTTTGGCCCAATAGCCTAGATAAGTATATATGCCAATCACTTCTTTGGTCTATCTTCCTTGGTGGATGTGGTCTTTCAAGTTGGTCAGCACCTCTTCCTCAGGAGCCATGTGATTTGGGGTTGACTGCTAGTGAGATGGAGGTGGCATTGCCCTATCTGAACGAGTTCTGTCAGTTGCTATCTGCATGGCCAGGAGTGCCCTTTTGTTTGAAGTCCCCAATCAAGCTGGATGGCTCTGGCAACCAAGCAGCATACAAAGCCTTCATCTTGGCTTGTGAATTCTACATCCAAACTGCATTTGATTATCTTGGGCATCAACCATCCCTCCTCCACATTTTTACCTTTGTCTGACATCCTCCACCACATATACTTTTTTTTTCTGTCCAAATTTGTTTAGTACAAGTATGTACCATGTTGTAAAGCAGGCTGAATCAATTTGATGATTTGGAATGTTGCCTGTGACTGAACCTTAATTCATGCTTTGTGCTTGCTGCTTTTTTTTTTGTTGATAGCAATGTGTTATTCACTGACACTCCCACTGCCAGGCAAGGAATGTTCCCATCCCCCTTCACTGCTATTGATGCTTTATCTGCATCAAGGTCTGCACCATTTAATTCTTTGAGACTCATTCTGCTTGGTATGTATGGTGTCTTGATGATGGGGTTCCTGCTCACCATGATGTTGATAATGACTTTTGTTTTTAACTGCTCAAGACTTGTGCTCTGGTAAGTAGGATCCTACTTGGCTGTATGTGGTGATCTGACAAATTTTCTGCATAGTTTTTCCCTTCCAGATGTTATGCCTGTGTCAGGGGTCTTTCCTTTGTCAACTTCTCACAGTCACATGCATCATGTGCCTTGTCACATCTCTCTTAATTGTCACCATCCTAGGGGCCTGTATGCTGCAAGGCCTGTTCAGATCTCCAGCTGTCAAGGTATTTCCAATACCTGTCGAGACTGTGCCTCCCACTTGATCCAGTGTTCCACTGCCCTCTTTGATGGACAACTTGTTATGTTCCTCCTTTTTGACTCATGTATGTTGCTTATATGTTACTTTCTTGCTCTGGTGTCTGGCTCCTCGCTGTGCATTCGATTGCACAGCTGGTATAGCCTTTGTTTCCTTGCCTATCCCCATCATCTGACACTGTATGACTTGTTCTGACTTATCTATTTGACTGATGTCTTTGTTGATTACTGCAGATATGCATTGCAATGCATCCTGTTGTGACTGGTATGGTACTCATACTTAGGAGTATATAATCCCATGTACTTTACCTTGTATCCTCAGTTTTTGAATAGCTTGCAACTCAGCTTCATCCCTTGCCTTTCATCCTTGTTCCCTCCTCCATGTGTGGTCCCAAAGAGAACTCACCAGAAGGAGTGAACCTCTGTCAGACCTTCACAATAACTGAGCCATAGGGGTTATGATAAGTTCAGCCCATAGACTCCCCCTCACAGTGCATTGTGCCTAGTCCATTTGATGAAGTCACTCTGCTCAGGCATATAACACCAGAGGTTCATCATCTGGTCAAAATCCCCTTGGACTGACACCCCCTGCTGACTTCATGTTGTGCTTTCCACCACCTGTTGACTTTGAGTCCCAGGTGTACTACCATTGGCTTTGTGTCACAGTTTCCAGAACAATCTGAGATGGCTGTTCACCATCCAAAGCCTCAGAGGCATTGCAATGCTTTGCCTTCTATGAGTAATTCTAATATTGTGAGTTTTCCCTGTCTTCAAGCCTCATGTTGTACTCATCATTTCTCTACAGGCCTCCTCTGCTTCATCTGTCCAAGCTGGTCTGGTACCCAGTGTACTCACCTGACCATCCTTCATCTTTGTCTGGTAATGAGCTGTCACTTTGTACTTCTGGCCCTTTGGTGTGTGCAATTTCAATTATGGTATTATTCATAATCATCTTAGCTCCCCTACAGGTCTTATTGATGTTGTCTGCCTCAACCAACTGGCTGCCCAATGTAGCCACTCCATCATCAAACAACTGAGTGTCACTTGGTATACCTGCCCCTTCAGTATGCTCTGATCCTATGTCTAAGAGGTTATACATGTTTATTTTTGGGTAGAATATGACACAGTCATTGTTTGTCCTTCCTTCCCTAGCTCATCAATGCTGCCCTTTTGGTACAAAAGTGCTGTACCTCCCTGCACCTCCACCTGTCTTTGTACTTCCAGGCCACCAATGCCATGCTCAAGATACTGCTGCAATGCCACATCACCCTCAGCACCAACCTGTTGATGTCTTCAATGCTGTGAATGAGCTTGAACTCAGTGAGGTTGGCTTGCCTTCACATCTGAGTGGTTCACAGAAGTGTGAGAACCAATGGTGATGGTGGTCACAAGATATCATTCCAGCACTTCTCAAGTCCTACATGTGCTATCTTGAAGGCATCCCAATCCCTCCACATGGTGTTAGACCCCCCAGTCATCCATTGATGTTGCACTTGCACAGTGTATCAACTCACTGTTTGCTGTCTCTTCTTTGACTGTATGTGACCCTTTTTTTGTTTGCTCTTGTGATGCTCATGTATGCCCAGGTTTGGAGGATGTTGGGATAAGCTACTGTGCATGCACCTCAGCTCCTATATGCCTCATGGGCCATGGGTTATTTGCATCATCTCCTGTGGTACCTACTCTGGCAGTTGACCTTCATGTACTGGAGTTTGTAAAGAAGCTCTTTGTCTGGCTAACCCCAAACACAACTGCATGGTGTGAAGCACTTGAAAGCTTCCTGGATGGTCAAGGGTATAGACTGCAGTTCAAGGTATGTTCTTTTCCAAACACCATCACTGGATCTCTGCCTTTGTCTTCACATCCACCCTGTATGCTACTTGTATTGGTATATCATCCTGGTTTGAATGTACATGTACCCACACAAATATCTCTGGTGTAATGATGGGTACTTATTCAAATAATCAGGACAATCTCCAGTGGCATTTCAGTAATGCTTATCATTGGTATACTGTATTGACAATATATGTGGAGGACCATATTTCTGCTATGGTCTGGTCCTTTTGCCCAAACTCCATGCCACAGCAAGATAGCCCCTGGCCAAGTGACTACCTATGTGCTCACTGTCCTCTTTGCTTTGGGGGAGGTGACTTACAGAGCTCCAACCCTCCTCAGGATGAGTGAGTCAATGACAAGCTCATTGTTGCTGACTAGATGACTGAGACTCAATAGCTTTGGCTGCATTGTCTGCATAGATGCATGTTTCACTCAGAAGAGAACCAACAAATCTGCCACTGATGACCCTCCCAATCCCACCAGCACTGTATTCATCCCTGGGTCAGAGGTGAAGGCCATGGAGGTTTTCATTGAGAAACATAGATCCCTCCCAATCAGTCAACATCATTCTCAGACTCAAAACCAGCAGGACAGGTTGGAGGGTGGCATGAGGGTACCTGCCTCTGTGTCAGATGGGTGTGGAGGTTCTTTCCATGCAGCAGATGAGAAGAGGCAAAAAGCCAGCACATAATTTTTTGCAGATACAGGGCTTATGGCTTTGTTGTGTTGTCATGATCATGTCCTCTGGTTGGTTAATATGACATCAGCAGGGGAAAAGCAGCACCATGCCCTAGTGCTTGTGAAACATCTCTTTGACCATCTCCCTGCCAAGATGACTGTTGGCCTCTTATATGACATTGGTTGTCAATTGGAGTGTAGCTGTTGAAAGTGGAAACTCCTTGATGATGGGATACTCTCCAGGTTGAAGTTTGGTATTTCTGTCTTCCATGCTTATGGTCATCAATGGCCATGCCAATTGGTATATCACCCACATAAATGTGTAGGCTTTGGCTTGTCAGATGGTGAGGGGTGTGAGTGACTATGGAGTGCTCTAAAAATGCTTATTCCAATTCTTTAAGTATCTGGGGTAAGCATTGACTCTTCTTCAAATATAATTCCAGTGCTCATTTTACCCTTAGTACCATCAGAGATTATTTGTCCTTGACAATCAAATTCGACACTTGGACAAGAAGTCTTTTGATGCATTTGGCCAGTGGCTGAGCAGGAAATGGTCCCTCTGCAAAAGTAGGAAATTGGTGGCTTTGGAGGCTCTTCATGCTCTGCATGTTGACATGCAGACTCTACAGCATGAGTGGGCTGCACAAGTACATGCACAAACTCAACTTCTACCTCATTAGTCTGTTCCCTTTGTGTGTGTGTGGTCATATGACTCACCAACCTGTAGATCAGTCAAAGAACAAGGGTTCTGAACAGCTGGCACATGTTCTTGCTCTGGAGAAAACAGTTGAGGACTATCAGTGCTGTGTGGATTAGTTAGAGAAGGATCTTGTTGATGATCATGTCAATGACATTGTTGACTACAATCTACAACTTGCTGCAGCAAAAGGGTCACTGTCAAAGGCAGCCCAGGCCCTCAAGAAGAAAAAGGCTTCATTGGGACTTTCTGCCCAAACTGACCTTCATCTGCTGAGGAACAACAAGTGGCTCCAAATGCAAACAAATGCACAAGCACTTAAGGTTCAGATAAAGGAATGACTTCATCAGTGCAAGTTTAAGTTCCAGCAACTACAATGGTCATATGGGACCTCTTCCAGTAGTGAGCAAATTTTTATTTCTGGCTGCTATTTTCAATAACATCATGTAGAAAACCATTTACAGTCACATGTGGAGTCATCCATAAAACAACAAGAGCCTACCATCCTGAAACTTGTCACCACATACAATAATCTCTGTGGTGAACTGCAGAGTATGATATGACTGTGTAAGGCACCACCTGGTGCCATCCCTCCCAATCCCATACCTTCTAAAGGTATCTTTCAGCTGGATGTTGATAGTGATATTTGGCAGGATGGTCTTGAGGAGCTTAGTGCTAGCACCCCACATTGGCTTGCTGATGAGAGTGTGTGCAAGGGAATCAGGCTGATGTTGGAAGTTGATTGCTGTAATGAAGAAGAAAGAAGGTTGTCAAGAGAGCAGTCTATCATACAGGAATGTTTTTCCATGGAGTGGCTGAGTGCAAAGTCTGCTCTGGAAAATGTGGCAGGTGAGTGCAAATACTATGTTTATGTCCCATCTCATAGGGAGTTAGATGAATATTACAAGTATCACCTGCATGCCTACAGGGATTCCATTGTTGCAGTATATGTCAAATGGGAGGCCAAGGTTCAACATATGCCATATGCATGGGCTGCATCTAGGCCATGGGGACCTACAGCAGAAGACATCAGGGAGTGCCTTGCTGCCACACATAATCCTAGTGGAACCCATGCTTCGGAGGATCTAACAGCACCAGTATTAGAAGAGAATGACTCTGATGAAGGGGATGTAATGTCAGAAGGAGATGATGAGCTGTTGATGGCCATTGAAGAGATGGAACTGAAAGAGGAATGTCCCACTGAGCAAGCAAATGAAGGAGAATTTACAGAAGATGAGGATTAGTTGGAGGACATTGGAACTGGTTATTTGCCCTCATCACCATTGCAGGTGCCATCAAAAAGGTGTAGATACTAGATGCATACCTAAGCTTCATCAATAAATAGTGTGTACCCAGAGAAAAGATATGTATGAGTGATCTACATTCAATGTTACCCTAAGGCACTCTGTTTTATGGTGACCCACAATGCCCTTGGCCTCCTGCTGGGTCAAGCATTATGATTGATTAAACTAAAAAGAGAATGCACATAGTGCATTGGAAAATCCTCAGCATTGCTGGGAAAATCCCCAGAGTGGGTGGGAGAATCCCCAGCATTGCCTGGAGATTCCCCAGGACAGAACTTGGAGAATCCCCAGTACAGCTTGGAGAATCCCCAGCATTGCTAGGTGAGACCCTAGAGACAGGAGTTGGCTGGGAAATTCCAAGCATTGCCTGGAGGATCTGCTGCATACCCTGTGGATCCCCAGAGTGGGTGGGAAAATTCCATTAAGACCTGGACAATCTTTGACTTGTATGCAATGGCCAAGACTGGAGATCACTGAAGCCTTGGGAAGCATGGTGAAAGTATGTCTGCTGTGCCTGGGCAATCACCATCACCAAGTATATTCTACTCCCTCCATCAGATGTCACCAGTCTTTCCTCAGTGGTCTATGGCCATGCTTTTTCACATATTCATATTGTATATAGTGCTCAGATCAGATTCTGTGGAAATAGGTACTTGGTGTGATACACACTCCTGTCAGCAACATGGAGACTCCAAATCATTTTGATTGATCCTTCACACTGTGATGGTGGTCTATTTGAACTGGAGGTTCCCATGATCATCTTGGAATAGGTCTGTTTGGGCTGGATGCCCTGGGACCAGGTCCATTCAGGCTGGGGAAACTCCCAGGATGCACTGGGAACAGGTCTATTTAGGCTGGAGATTCCCCCAGTATGCCCAGGGAACAGGTCCATTTAGGCTGGGGAATCCCCCAGGATGCACTGGGAACAGGTCCATTTAGGCTGGAGAATCCCCCAGGATACCCAGGAAATAGGTCTATTAACTCACTGGGGAGAGCCCCATTTAGACCCCAGGCACTCTGTTATAGATATAATAATCCTGGAGAAAGTCCAGGTCTCACACCTTGCTCTGGAGAATCTCCAGGGCCTGGCAAATCTCCAGCAGTCACTGGGAATACCCAGGTGGTCAACACCCATTAGGTGGATACATCTATAAGAATATATGAACCTAATAGGTCCCCTGGGGGTGGTGACTGAAGTGCAATGGCATATCATGTTTCCACCATGTGCTGGGAGTTGCTGCTGTGTGCCACTGTATGCCTGGACATACTGTGTTGTCATGTTGGGCTGCCCTATGTACACAATGCAGATCTAGTCTGAGCTATGCTATATATGTCCCTATGACATGATGATATTCTATTTAAAGCCTCTCCATGTGACACATAAAAATATAATTGTAGCCAATTCTGCTGTCATGCATGACAATACAATTGTAGCTGATCCTGAATGACACATGACAACATAATCACAGCTGATCCCTATGTTACAGTGACAACTTGTAGGTTGGCTCACCCTCTGCTGGCCCATGTCACATGACCAATTGTCAACCTCTGCCAGCCATGTCACATGGCCTAACTAGGTACATGGGCTCACTACAAATGCCATCTGAAAGAACTCCCACACCAACAAACACTCTGTTACATGCTCCTTCCATGTTAGATCATCTTCAGGTTGAATGAGGTGGAACTGGATTTGATGGACAAGCATCTGCCATGAAACACTGTCTAGCAGGTCAAACATTGAGGGAAGAGGGGAAAATGGAAAGAATTCCTGTAAAATGATGCATGAGTATGATAAGGTTCAAGTTGATGGTGATAATCTGTTTTGAAAAAAAAAGAAAAAAAAAAGACACTCACTGGGTTCACATATTGTGGGCATGACAGTGTGGGCTGGGCCCATGGATTGCTGTATTCAGATATCATGGGGGAAATCTGGCCCAGGAATTCATCAGGGACATGAATAGAGATCTGTATGGGCTGAATCTGAGTTTGAGAGCAGTACTTCAAGAGTGAGGAAGAGGCAATGACTTACAAGATGTTCTGGTACAGCCAGAGA
This sequence comes from Pisolithus orientalis, assembly GCF_024613125.1. Taxonomy (NCBI): domain Eukaryota; kingdom Fungi; phylum Basidiomycota; class Agaricomycetes; order Boletales; family Pisolithaceae; genus Pisolithus; species Pisolithus orientalis. The sequence continues at coordinate 23,040 of NW_026260913.1, read as the reverse complement.
CTGAGCACTTCCAGTAAAGTGAATGGTGAAACACAGTGGATCCAGCTCAAAACCCTCAGCCATTGGTACAGTATCAACACAAATAGTTGTAGTTATTCTTCAGTGGCAGGCAACCTTGAAGCTTGGAGCTTGGAGCTTGAAGGACAACATGATGTTGAAGAATTTGGGAAACATTGCAATTTGATGTTCACATGACACCATGCAACAATGTCAATGCTTGGTTTGGTGCTTATTGATTATCAAGCACACATGGACATCCTGTCTGGTGTGGGGTGCTTGGGGATGGCTGGACAAGATCTTTTCTTGTGTGGTCAACCCCCAACACATGGCTCCCATTGAATCATTCTCAATGCCTAGGTCAAGCTTGAAATCCTTGGATTTAGACCCTCAGAGTGTGTATTTTTGTGTTGTCTGCACACACAGCTGATGAAATATATAGTTTACATCAAAGTTAGTGGTACTGGGATCATTGCATGCAAGGTATGCCCAATGAAAGCAGGTGCTCTGCAGACATTTCAGCATTGCCACCTCTCAGGTCTGACCTGTCACAATAACAGCAAAATACACAAACAGATGGTCACAGCAGTGCAGGCAAGGATTTCCCAAGGTGCCTTTCTTCCAATGGTCTCCATGCAGGTGAGTTTGTCTGCAACCAGTCCCGGGCCTAATCTCCCACAAGATGAACTTCAATTCCAAGAACACCTGACTGTCAAGGATGTAACAATGTTGTCACATTGCAGGAGTAACTCTGTGGCAAGTGTGGCAAGTCACATGGAGGAAGATGAAACTATGGAGCTCCCTATTCACAGTTTTTGGAGTAAATATCAAACAGATCATATGATCTTGAGCATGGACTATTTTGAGGAGATCCAGTGCTTGCTGGAGCATGAAGAATCACTGTTCACCTGTCCCATTCATGCCTCTGTTGATGAACTTGGAGTCAAGACTGATGGTAATGACTATGATGTCTCAGAGTGTGGCATCTTTGCAGATGGCTTAGGAACTGAATGTCATGTGAAATGCTTGAGAAGGAATTCTGCATGTGCTTTGTATTGTCCTCTCCACATGCTCCACCATTAGAATTGATTGGAGGGGCAAGAAAATCCATCAAGTTAGTCCAAATCCATATTATCATGACTGTATTGACAATATTGATAGCACACACATCAGGAAAGCAGCAGATGATGGACTCATTGCTTGGGACTGCAAACTTCATCAGGAAGTCATGCTGATCCCATAAAAGCTCTTTTTGGCTGGCAACAACCCTATGCAGGCTGAGGAATGCCATCATGGAGGGCTGAAGTGTAACTACTTCTGTCAGACATGTAAAGTGGGTGGAACCACTGCCAAAAAAAGTCAGACAAAGGTTATTGTAAAATTTTCGAGGTTCATTTGCAACCATCAGTTTGTTGGAGTGCAAATGACTTATGTCCCCCTGGGTTAGTCTGGCAAGCTTAGGACACCAAGTGGCATGTTGTGAGTCAAAGTGTAGTTCAGTGGTGAAAACCAACCAAAACCAACACAAAAGACAATGAGAGTGAGTGGTGGTGTGCCTATGTGGTACCTAGATGGTGGAACCTTTTGTTTGGGTGGTTTCTGCAAGATACAACACTCAAAGACAAGTGCTGAGGGTTGGGGGTGCTCCTGATGATGAAGGAGCAGGAATGTGAGAGGAAGTGATAGGGTAGACTGCTGTCAGCCTACAGAAGGATGGATGATGACTTAATTTGATGCTCTGAGCTGCACTGAGCTCAGGGAGGACTTGGAGAAAAGTATATTGATGATAGACAATAATTAGTGAAGTAGACAATAATTAGACCCTTAATAAAGTCTCAACTATCAAAGCTGATGAATGAATTACTGAGTGATGATGAAAATGTGAGCAAGAGGGGCTCTCTGATGTCTTTTTTTTTGCTATCTAAGTACAGTGATTTATATACAGTACAGGGGCATTGCTTATGGAAAACAAGGTGCAAATGCTTGGTAAGTGATTGGTAACTGATAAGTAAGGAATGTAAGCAGTGGGTAATCATCTTAGAAAGCATTGGTGAGCATTGGTAAGGATAAGTAAGCCAAAAAGTGAAGAATCAGTAAGCAAGGTCAAAAGATTGGTAAGTATTGGCAATAGGTGAGTCAAAGACAGTCAGAATGTCAAAGTATGAGTCAAGTACTGTCAGGAACTGGGAAAGCACACTGGAATCACATTAGGGGGAGGCTGTGCATGTCACATCTCAAAGAGATTGCTTCTGGTCCAAAGTGGGATGACAGTGAGGCAGCACTGATCTGATGCCAATATAGTACATCCAAAAGCAGACAGGGTGAGTCAGATGCCAACAGGGGTCAAGCTTTGGGGGTCTGTGGGGTGACAGGAGCATAGGGGATCACAACTTCCCCCCCCCTAACTATCCTCTCAGTGAAGCAAATAAAAACTTCATGAATGAGGCTCTGTTGGAAGAGAGGATGAAGGGGGAGCATTTTCTGCTGTATCTTGCAATAAGGAGGCAAGATGTGCATCATACTCATCATTGATGTGATCAGGGAGAGTGGAGAACAGTAGATTATACTGTAGCTGTTGCAATTTTGGAAGAATGATGGATGAGACTGGTATGAAAACATTGCAGGGAGCAGGGAGGAAGGATCCATATGCTTCTTGGACTGGAGAGACCAAAATGACCACATAAGACCTTTCCAAGCAAATGAAAGACCTGAGGCAACCAAAGAATGTCCTCCTAGAGGTCATACTGACAAAAAGAACATGCTGTCCAAGCTGGATGGGCTGAGAGGGGGCAGATGAGGGTGGGATGTACCAGGATGCTTCAGGATGGAAGCTGGTAGGAACTCCTGGTAGATATATGTAGCCATTGTCCCTAGAAAAGGGGACAAGTGAAATGATTGATGTGGAGACAGCCATATCAGAAGAATTAGCAAAATGAGCATCTTTTGGAGGGAGTGCTGTAGAAACATGTGGAGTGCACAAATCCTTTCCAATTTTGGAAGGCAGGATCACATGGCTGAGCACTATAAGCAAGTGTGGGAATGGTGTTGGTATCTGCAGAATTGGTGGAGATATGTTGAAACTAGAATGCCATACATGGGTGCTTAAGAACTTCTATTGGCACTTAACTTGCTTCCTTCCTTTTTCTTTGGCATTGACAACTCATTCTTGTGCAAGGGATGACTGCTGACATTTCTGGCTGTCCTTCTTTGCATGAGGGCTATGGTCTTCATCTCCATTCATCAGCTGCATCCATGTCCACCTCACCAATCACCTTTGGTGTGTGACAGCAGACCCCCTTAAAAATTTGCAACAAATCTGAAAAATGCAGAACAAAGAGTATTTGGTTAGTACACAATGTCACCACCATATGAATGTGAGATGGCTCACCTGTGGAAAGCAGAAAATTTGAGATTGGAGCCAAGTTTTCAGTTGCCTTCAAACAAGAATGTCTTGCAACCACCCTCAAAAATGTGTTATCACCCAGAATACAACTGGTCTGCACAATTGGAATTCTGTTAGTACTGATGCAGCAGGTTATGTGTCATCACCCAACACATCTGAACCTGACAAAGGAGAGTGCCTCCATCAGAGTAAATGAGCACAGTCCTTGTCTTCAAGTACTTCCAACCCAGACACATCAGATGATGAGGAGAAAGACTGGCAGTGTGGTGCCATATTCAACAGCCTGAAATATGTGGCCAATGAAAGTGACTCAGACAATGAACTTGAAGAAGGTGGCAATGACACTGTTTTTAGGAGTCAATGAAGCTGAGTTTTGTGCATGGTTGGAGGCACTTGCTGTCAATGCTGGTGATGACCCCCTTGACATGGCATGGTTGCCTCTGAAACAAGCCAAATGTGCTGCCTGGTGCAAGCAAAAGTCAGTTGGTTGCCCCAAAGAGTACAAAAAGGGACCTGATGTGGGAAGCAAGTCAAAATGTACAAAACAGCAGTACAAAAAGCTTTTGACAGACCAGAAATCACTTTCTGACCTTGGATTTACTTTCCCAAGCCAGCAAAGTCAAGTTCCACTGCCTTCCCAAGCTTCAAACACACTCCCTGTCATCTCAGGTGCACCTGCTGTGGTTAATGATGAAGCAATGGAACCATGGATCTCCCCCTCCTTCATCAGCTGAAGAACTTGGAGAGCCCGCTTCCATTACCATCTCATGTACCAACACTTGGGACTCTTCAGGATGCCACTTGGATGATGTATCAATGCCATTGAATGCAGGTGAACTTGTAGAGGATGCTGAGGATTCCTGGGAGGATGTACTCAAAGAGCAGGAAAGGGGTGGTGTCAAGATTAGGGGATGGGATGAACTGCAGGAGCAAGTCAAGGATGATCTTGCAAGAGGTGCAAAAACAAACCTACCATTGTCTTGTGTCAATCAGCTTATGCTGATTCAAAGCTTTGCTACCCTCCACTTGAAAGGTCTTGGATTCATTGAGGCCAGTCTGGAAATTGCTCATCAGTGGCATGAAGGTGAGGGAAAACATTTGCATGAAAGGTCAGGGCACTTGCTCATCATTATCAAGTGTTCAAACAGCTTCCTGTGGAGAAGCATGGAGGACAAGCAAATGCTCTGAGCCCCCTTAAAGATGAATGACTTCAGCTGGCTGCCTGCCAATGGCTTATGTTGCAAGAAGTCAGCCAAGTCACTCTGCAGCAATTTCAGCATGCACTTAATGAAATGATTATTCCCTCACTTGGTATTGTGTTTGTGAGACCACTCTGTGAACAGATGGCACAGTGCTGGCTGCTAAAATTGGGCTGGTAGCAGACAAAACTTCAAAAGGGTGTCTACATGGATGGCCATGAGCACTGTAGGGAGCAAGTTTGAGTTCCCTAGGAGAATTTGTCTTGGTCAGGAGTTTAGGGGTTGAGGGACTTGTGTTTTATTTCTTGCTTTTGTTTTCATGTTTGTACCACTGGAGTTGGTGGCAAGCAGCTGCATTGCTGACTAAGCACATGTGCTGTGTTCATGCAAGTTCAGTTTACCATACAAGCAGTTCATGTCAGAGGCCCTCAGTAGTAGGGTGATATAGTCTTGCATTTCAGCAAGTTTTTGAGGTTAGATTTATTACTTTTGGGAGTACCCAAAGTGCCAGGAGGACTGGAAGAAGGCATTGGACAGACAGAGCTAAGTATTCATTTCTAGTTCGCATTTTTTACACTTTTACTACACTTCTTTTCTCCAGCAAGAACCTCCCTCTTGGGTCAAGCACAAATCTCACCCATCACTGACAGTTACTAATTATAGGTTCACCATATTACCTATTCCTACAGCATGATGATGTCAAGAAGTATAGGCAGGAAGTTTTTTTACCTGCAATGGCTGCATTTGAGTGCTGCATGGTACACTTTGAAGGATCAGAATTGTTTGGCTTGATCCACAGCTTGCACCCAGCAAATGGAAGGTCATTTCAATCTTTCATGATGAATGTTGCTTCCATGGAAATGATTACAGGACACATGCATAGTGAGTGGCAACAGCCATGATAGACCTTGTACTCAAATGCTTCAGTTTATTACCTGGTCAACAAATCTTGCATCAAAAAGGAAGAGGGCACATTATCCATGTTTCTGGATTTATTAATGTGGAAGATGGTCAATTGGTGCACCATGATGAGTCAGGAAATATTGTGGAAGATGCACAAGAAATCATTTACCCAGGGGCAAATGGTGATGCATGGTGGAACACAGAGCAACTACTGAAACAGGTCAAGCATGCAATTCAGATCTTCAAAGCTGCACACCCACACTGCATTGCTTTGTTTATTTTTGACCAGTCATCTGCTCATGCTTTGCTGCCACCAGATGCCTTGAAGGCCTTTGAAATGAACAAGTCTAATGGGGGAAAACAATGGAAGCAACATGATACAGTAATTCCAGATACCAATCCCACTGTTGAACACCATGGAAAGCCTCAAAAAATGTGCTTGCCAAATGGACAGCCTAAAGGTCTCCAGCAAGTTCTTGAAGAACATGGCTTTAATGTTTGGAAACTGTGAGTAAAGTGCAGTCCCATTTGTTCATGGGAGAATGAAGACTGTTGCATGGCTCACCTCCTAAGCAAGCAGGATGACTTCACTGATCAGCCATCAATGCTTGAGGCTCTCATCAAGGATGCAGGTCATGAGTGTATCTTTCTTCCAAAATTTCATTGTGAATTAAATCCTATTGAAATGGCAAGTATATTCTATAAGTTTGTGCTTCTATTACTATTACTAAATATGCACTATAGTACTGGGGTTGGTGCAAGTACCATTATCATGAAATAAAGAAGAGTACATTTGAGGAAGCAAAGTGATGTGCAGTGCAACAACTGGATGCATGTCCAACAGAAGTTATCTGCAGGTTTATCAATTGCTCTTGGTGGTTCATGTCTGCATATAGGATGGGACTTACTGGGAAGGCTGCAGAGTGGGCTGTGAAGAAGCAGAAGGGGCATCATCAAGTGTCACACAGTGCTATGATGTCCATTGAGGCTGTTCTCAATGCAACATCATAGGTAACTTTCATGCCTAGTCCAGTCAAAAATTTGGTGGTCCCAAAAAGGCATGGGAACAACTTAAAAACACCATCTTTCGATGTATTCTGGCTCATGAATTCCAAATCTGAAGTCAGTTTTCTCTAAAAAATGTTGTGGGACAGGTGTAGCAAAATTGTCATGTTTGTTTGTCCACAACTGTACCCTGTGGAGCACCCATACCCCATGGTGACAGTAATTCCACAGCTGGCTTGTACCCCATGATGACAATTCTAACCACAGCCCAGCCATTCTCTATGGTGACTCCTACTTTTGGGCTCAGCTGTATGCCATGGTGACATTCATTCATTGGGCTCTCCCATAGTCCATGATGACACTCACTCCCCATCCTGCTTGTAACTGACAATGACAATTCAAACCACAGCTACATCATTCCCCATTGACAACATTTACTCTCAGGCTCAGCCGTACTTCATGGTGACACTCATCAGTTGGGCTCTCCCACACTACAAGGTGACAATAAGTTCATGGCTCTCATGTAACACATGAGCACAAGCCATACATGGGCTTGACCTCTACTGGCCTATCAGTGACAGCTAATTATCAGCCTCCACTGACTGCTTCATATGGCCTAACCAGGTGCATGGGCTTGACATGAAGGTGGTATTCTGAACATATACTTACAATTACTGTGTTGGAGATTGGATGTTGTGCAGAACAGCAAGAACTTCCTACTTACATAATCACCCCTTGTATGGGCAGAACAATTTTTCCTTCACACCTCAGTCTTCATCCAACTCAAAGCCTGAGGTAATGTCTTCTTCTCATATCTTAGTATTATACCATACTAATTCTATTTAGTTACCTTACTCTCCTTTAGCAATAAACTCATTGTTTGTAACCTTTAAAAGGTTATGAGCCCTGCTCATATTGCTCAACCTCCATTTTCACAAATTTGACTACAAGGTTCCTACAATGGAAATCTAGTCTGAAGACATGTCAATCCCTTCCTCAGTCTCTACAGCAGGGAAACTGCCTGCAGTGGCATCTGCCTCATCTGCAACAACATCTGGCAAGGTGACTCAAGGGTTGAGTCACTTGTATGACATTCCACCATTCAACAATAATGGTTTGAACTTCCAAAATTGGAAGGCATGGGTGGAGATGGTACTGGATCCATGTGGGTTGTCAAGTCCAAGCCTACTCCAATCAACTCTGATGCTGGATGAGGTCTGGGGAGAGGTTTGGAAGCAAGTCTGATGGAAAGAGCAGAACTCTGACTGGCAGAGTGTTGGCAGGAACAAAATCTGCTGAGGTAAGGGCAGAGCAAAGTGAGGGCATTGGGTTTAGCTCATGCACTACCCCCTTGCATGATCTCAGCCCTCATATTTCAGAGGGGGAGTACAGACAGACAGTCAGAGGTAACTCCAACAGGCAGAAGATGGAGACAGAGGGAGTAGGAACTAAGTCGATATTTGTACTGAGGAACAATGGAGTATGATACATGCTGTTATACTACCATGGAGGCACAGTAACCAGAATTGGAACTGACATACAGAGACCCAGCAATTTTCAAGTAAGACTTCCTAGATGATGAATGAAGGGTAGACAGAGGACATATGAACAGGTAACATAGAACATCCAGAAAAGGAATCAGTCCAGGCACTGGACCATGCAGTGTGCACACTGTGGAGTACCTGACTGCAAGCTGTCAGGGAGGAGTCCAAAGGTAGTCACATGACTCCTCAGAGCATGGTCCATTTGGTCCAGTAGGAGAGCAGTACAAGTCTGACAGCAGCTGGAGCAGAGACAGCCTGTAACTGACAGAATTTGGGCAGAGTTGGTGCAGAGTGAGTGAACAACCAGTGGAAAGGGCCACAGAGTGAGCAAGGACTTAGGATGAACACATGACCATGACAGTGCCCCCCCCCCTAGGGCCTGAACCCCTGAAGGCTGCATGTATGAGACAATATCAACATGAGTCGATCATTTGAAACCATTTTGACACCTTGAGGATAATGGCTTTAGCCACAGCAGAGCTCTGTTGGAGTCTGAAGAACTGCTTAAAAACACGTGTTAGGGTACTGAACCTTCATCCTTTCTCCCCATCATCATGTCCTCCCAGTGCCAGAGCAAAACCCCCCAGCCAACCCCCAGTCATGTCCATGACTACTCCCAAGTTGCAGACAATGAACTGGTTGTCCTTACTGACAACTCCACTGACACTGAGCAGGAGAAGTCTGTGGAGAAGGTGCACCAATGAGAGGAGACTGAGTGGAGAGAGAGAGAGAGCACAAGGCACAGCACAAGGCCAAGCATGAGGAGGCCAAAAGGTGGAAGGCAGAGGAGGAGAGGTTGGAGGCAGAGCAGAGGAAGAGGAGGCCTGAAGGAAGAAGGAGGCAGAGAAGGAGGCAGAAAAGCAGAGGCAGAGGGCCTCTGAGGAGAGGGCCTGGGCCAGATGGGACAAGGCTGCACAAAGGTGAGTGGCAGAGCACTACAAGTCAGGCAGAGCTGACTCACAGTTCTACCTTCACTAGACTATGCAGCACAGTGTACAACATCAACACCACCCAGAGGGCCCCTGGGGCCTCTGTGGTGGTCACTGTGACCAGGTGGCCCCCCTGTGCTTGCTGTGTAGCGAGTCTGACAGCAGGGCAGTGCAAGCCAGGACAAGGCAAGACCAGGGCCTGTGTGCCCTGCCAAAACAAGAAAAAAGTGTGTAGTTGGACAAAAGAGGATGCAGTGGCAGGGCCCTTGTGGAAGAGGGCAGGGACAGGAAGTTCCCAAGGGGAGAAGAAGAAGAGGTCACAAGGGAAGGGGAAGGAGAGAGCAACAGAGATGGAGGAAGCAGACAACAAGTGGGAGGCAGGTGGTGTGGACAAGGAGGAGCTGGAGACACCACACAAGGGACCCTCAGGAGCAGGGGCCCCTTCCTGGTGGGCAGAGTGGGAGTGGGAGCAGCTGCTGCAGGCTGCAGAGAGGTACATGGAGGTGCACAAGAAGGCTGTGACAGCCTTTGAGAGGATGGCAAGAGCAGTGGAGTGGATGGTGGAGGCCACAGAGTGGACAGCCAACGAGTGGGGGCTGTACTGCAAGTGGGTGGAATGGGTGGAGATGAGGAGGAGGGAGGACATGTGTGAGGCCAAGATGGCTGAGTTCGAGCATGCAGGAGGAGGATGGAAGAGGCCTCAGTCAGAGGCACCAGAGGACAGGGACAAAGGTGTGGAGGGGGACAATACAATGATGAAGAGGAAGAAGTCAGAAGAGAGCCAGAAGGTGGAGAAGGACAGGAGGGTGGTGGAGAGCAAGTGATGGAAGAGTAGAGTAGATTTCTTTTTTTTTTTTTTGTCTTTTGTTTTTTGTTTGTATATTTTGTACTACTATGAAATAGACCTGTGACTTAAGGTAGTTTGATAAGGGGCAGAGCCAGCCCACAGAGGAGGGTTATGTGGGTGGAGTACTATGGCAGAGGTTGATATGGGCCAGGTTTGTGTGGATAGCATTTGTGGAAAGCAGAGACTATGTTGGAGGAAGTACTTGGCTTTGATGTAGGCCTGTTCTCCAACCTTAAACCCAGGTGGAGGTATGCATCTGGCATCCACTGGACCCTGGTAGCACTGCTGAGCAGCAGACATTTTGGAGCAGAGGAAGTCATGAAGGGTGGAGAGCTCAATGACATAGTCATGAGCCCTTGGAGAGGTGAAATCTTGGTCAGGGACCACAGACAGGTTTGGGTGGTATCCCTTGTTAGCAAAGAAGGGAGAAACTCCAGTAGTCACACTTGGTGCATTGTTGAAAGCAAAGTCTGCTAGAGGTAACTGCTCAGCCCAGTTGTCTTGTTGGTAGTTGCAGTAGACACGAAGGTACTGCTCAAGCATCTGGTTTGTTTGCTCAGTCTGGCCATCACCTTCTGGGTGGTAACCCAAAGTGAAGTGAAGACACATATCAAGGGCCTTTCCTAGAGAGCAGAAGAAGTGTGAGACAAACTCAGGACCTCTGTCAGAGGTGACATTAGCTGGCACTCCATGCTTGGAGAAGACATGGGTAAGGAAGAGCTTAGCGAGTTCAGCAGAGGTGATGGAGTTGTGGGTGGGTATGAACACCACTTGCTTTGAGAGGTGGTCCACTACCACGAGTATGGTGGAGTAGCCATTGGAGTTGGGGAGGTGTTCAATGAAGTCCATGGAGATGGAGTTCCAAGGTCTCTCTGGGACAGGGAGTTGCTTCAGTAGACCATAAGGGCAGTGATGTGGAGTTTTGCCCTGTCCACAGGTGGTGCAGGACCTGACATATTCTTTCACATCAGAGCAGAGGTTAGGCCACATGTAGTCCCTGCAGACAAGTTCTAGGGTGTGGTTTTGCCCAAAATGGCCTGCTAGAGGATGGTCATGCTTGAACTGAAGCACTCAAAGGTGGAGGTCATCAATGTCAGGGACAAAGATGCAACCATCAAGGCAGAGCAGACCACTGGAGTCCAGGGACCACCAAGGCTTGGTTGGGGTTGGAAGATGGCTGGTGGAGACAGGGTCAGATGGTAGGGCAGAGATGATGTTGGAGTGCAAGCACTCAACATCAAAGACCATGGCAGTGTGGAGCATGGGTGCCATGAGGGTAGTGGTATGGAGGGACAATGTGAGTTGCTCCTATGTAAACATAGGGTGGAGATTGTGAGGATTTACCTGCACCTAGTCCCTATCCCCCCCTTTTGGGTAGACATCCCAATGTCATGTAAGTGCATTGGGTTTGGCTCCCAGGTGGCCAGGTCAGAAGCAGATGGAAAGGTTAAACTGTGAAAGGTACTCCAACCAGTGGGCCTGTCAACAAGTGAGGACCTTAGAGGTGGAGAAATACCCAAGGTTTTTGTGGCCTGTAATGACATTGACAGGTAAGGCAGAACCTTCCAGGTAATGCCACCAATGGCAGAAAGCCTCAAAGATAGCCAACAGCTCCTTGTCATGGGTATCATAGTTGAGTTCTGGCATGGCCATGGTGTGGGAGTAGAAAGTGACTTGGTGGAGCTCACCATCAGAGCAGGTGATCAACAAAATGCCAGCAATGGCATAGTCGGAGGCATCAGTTTCAACTGTAAGCGGAGCATCAGGAACCCAGTGTGTGAGGACAGGAGCAGAGCTGAAGGCATCCTTCAGGCAGAGGAAGGCAGAGCGACACTCCTTGGAAAAGTTCCAAGGAGCACCCTTTCACATGAGGTGAGTGAGCAGAACAATAATGTTGGAGTAGTTGTTAATGAATCATCTGTAGAAGTTTGTGAAGCCAAGGAAAGACTGGATGTCTTGCACCTTCCATGGCTCAGGCCAGTTGTGGACCACCTGAACCTTCTCAGCAGACATGGTGAGACTGGAGGGAGAAAGAACATAACTGAGGTACTCAACAGAGTTGGAGTGAAACTCACACTTCTCCAGCTTGGCATAAAGACCATGCTTTCGAAGGCAGTGGAGTACCTCTTTTACATGTTCACAGTGCAACTCCATGTCCTGTGAATAAACTAGGATGTCATCGAGGTATACCATGATGCAGACATCAAGCATGTCTGCAAAGATGCTATTAATGAATCGCTGGAAAGCCACAGGTGCATTAGTCAGACTGAATGGCATTACCTGCCACTCATAAGAACCATAATGAGTGTGGAAAGCTGTTTTCCATTCATCTCTGTCTGTGATGTGGACCAGATGATAGGTGTGGCAGAGGTTGATCTTGGTATAGACTTTAGCATGGCTTGGGGAGTCAAGTAGGTCAGAGATGAGCAGCAGCAGATAGCAATCTTTTTTCATGATTTTATTGAGTCCTTGACAGTCTATGCAGAGGTGGAGTGAACCATCCTTCTTCTTTATGAAGAGGACAGGGGCACTGTGAGCAGAGGTGGGCCGCTTTATGAAACTGTAGCCAAGGTGCTCATCAATGAAGGTGTGGAGAGCTTCAAGCTCTGGTGGAGACAGAGAGTAGATCATGCCAATGGGTGGAGAAGCTCCTTCCTCAAGGTTGATCTTGAGATTGAACAAGTGGTGTGGTGGAAGTTCAGTAGCCTTGTCTTTACTAAAGATGTTGGCAATCTCGTGATACTCAGGAGGGACCAAGGAGAGGTCAGGAGGCAGAGAGGAAGTGGAGGATGCACAAAGCTTCACATCATCAGTGGAGAGCTGTAAGTGGAACTGTCTAGAGCCAGGGAGAGCACAGGCTCTGACATACACAGCAGCATTGATGAGTGAGATGAGCAGAGTGGAGAGCAGTGAGTCTGTCAGAGGTGCAGATGGAACTGCAGATGGAGCAGGGGGTGTCAGATCCAGAGCGGAGGTCACAGTGGAAGGTGACAAAGGTGCCTGGGGTGTTGGCATTCCCTGTAATGATGGTTTGAACAATATACTGCCCAGTACCCAGTCAATCAACAGATTGAAGCAGGTGAGCCAGTTGTGTCCTAACACCAGTGAACATGAAGAATCCAACAGAGTAACATAAAATGAAACAGAGTTGACATTGCCAGAAGGAAAGTGGAGGGAAAGAGCTACCTCTTGGGAAATGACAGCATTTGTACTACCATCAAACAAGCAGAGCAGAATTGGTGGAGAAATGGAGGAAACAGGAATAGCATATCAGCATCAACAGAGTAATCAAGAAGAGTTACAGACAGAAGTAAAGAATTGGGACTAGAGAGAGCAGACACATTGAGTCAGATGTCCAGTTGTGCACAGTTGGGATCAACACTTCCTCCAGGCTGTGTGAGCTCCCTGGAGGAGCAGACTAATTTTTTGGCTCTGCCTTCTGCATGGGCAGAGGAAGCAGAGTTCCAGCTGTAGCTGCATGGGCTTTGGCTGTGCAAGGGGTAGACTTGGGACAGTCCTTAGTGGAGTGGCCAGCCTCACCACAGAAGAGGCAGAGGTTGTTCTTCATCCTATGCTGGCATTCAGTGGAGGTGAGTTTGCCATCCTTGCCCAGAAGATGGGCAATATTGGACTTGGACACATTGGACTTGGGTGGATCTTTCTGCTTGCCCTTGCCCTTGGCATTGGACTTCAGAGTGGAGGCAGAGGATGATGATTTAGACTTGTTGTCAGAGCTGGAAGGCTGCAACTTGTTGGTGGTGGACTTGGTGGTGTGCAAGATCTCTGCTTTATGCTCCCAGTAGTGTGCATTGATGGTCTGAGTGAGTTTGCAGAGTTGTGCAAGGGTAGAAGGTTTTCCTATGCGAGCAATCTCATCCTTGATGTGGTCTGGAAGTCTGCTATAAAAGTGGTGGTGGAGTGCACTGACACCATAGTCCTTGACCTGTGAAGCCCAGCAATTGAACTCCATCACATATTTTGTAATTCAAGAGCCATCCTTCATAGTAAGGTTCCTGAGTTGTTGGACAGCATCCACTATGGCATCATGTGGACCAAAATTAGTTGTGAGCTCTTGTAAGAACTCATGATAGTCATCCATCCAGAGTGGGCAGTCATAATTGTCAGGGTTTAGTAGTTCTGGCTCAAACCAAGCCAGGGCCATACCCTTAAGATAAGACTGAGTGAAGGTAACCTTCGCTCTGTTGGAGCAGAAGATGTGGGGGTGGTCCTGGAAGTTCAGCTTGCATTGCATGAGGAACTCACAGAGTTTCTTAGGGTCAGAGCCATCGAAAGTGTCAGGCTCATGGACTTTGGTTTTCGGAGCAGAATCCCCAGTGTGCAAACTAGACCATGTGAGTGCATGGACAGCTCTAGCAAGAGCCATGAGGGGATCCTCCAGTGGCTCAGCCAGGTCTTCAGGGATATCCCCATCACCACTGCCCCCACCATCAGGATCACCATCAGGGTCATCAGGGTTGGGTCCATCATCTTGGTTTTGAGGAGACAGAGTATGGAGAGTGGTTGGGTGGAGGTCGGAGTGACCAGCTTGCAAAGCACTTTTGCCTTCAGTGTGAGAATGGTGTCAAGCAGAGAATGATTGGAACTGTTCAACAATGGAAGGGAGTTGATGTGGATTAGCTAGCACAACAGCAAGGTTCTCAGTGACCTCTCTCTGGGATTGAGCTTGAGTTCTCATAATGGTGTAAGTTTTTTGGAAGACAGAAAACAAGATCATACAAGTGTGAGTATGAATATACTGTCAAGTCCAGGCCTACTCTGATCAACTCCAATGCTGGATGAGGTCTGGGGAGAGGTTCAGAAGCAAGTCTGATGGAAAGAGCAGGACTCTGACTGGCAGAGTGTTGGCAGGAATGAAATCTGCTGAGGTAAGGGTGGAGCAAAGTGAGGGTGTTGGGTTTAGCTTGTGCACTACCCCCTTGCATGATCTCAGCCCTCATATTTCAGAGGGGGAGTACAGATGGACAGTCAGAGGTAACTCCAACAGGCAGAAGATGGAGACAGAGGGAGTAGGAACTAAGTCGATATTTGTACTGAGGAATGACAGAGTATGATACATGCTTTTATACTACCATGGAGGTACAGTAACTGGAATTGGAACTGACATATGGAGACCCAGCAATTTTCAAGTAAAACTTCCTAGACAACAAATGAAGGGTAGACAGAGGACATACAAATGGGTAACATAGAACATCCAGAAAAGGAAACAGTCCAGGCACTGGACCATGTGGTGCATGTGCTGCAGAGTACCTGACTGCGAGCTGTCAGGGAGGAGTCTGAAGGTAGTCACATGACTCCTCAGAGAATGGTCTGTTCAGTCTGGTAGGAGAGCAGTACAAGTCTGACAGCAGCTGGAGTGGAGATGGCCTGTAACTGACAGAAGTTGGGCAGAGTTGGTGCAGAGTGAGTGAATGACTGGCAGAAAGGGGTGCAGAGTGAGTGAGGACTTAGGATGAACACATGACCATGACATGGGTTGTGGTCTGTGGTTGGTGGCTTGGAAAAAAAAGCACCTGATGCCAAGATGAACCCATATGACTATGCTGAATGGGAGACAAGGAATAAGGAAGCATGAGCACAAATCCTCCTCACACTAAAGGATGAGCCATTAAGTGTTGTCATACACATGAAGACAGCAGCAGATGCCTGGATTAAACTCAGTGAATGATATGAGGGAAAAGGAAAGCAGACCATTGCATACCTCATTGGAGAGCTATTCCACAACACACTCTTGGAAGAGTCTTTGCTGGAGACCCAGCTGAACTTGATGGTTCAGAAGGCATCTATCATATGATCCCTTGGTCAACCACTAGATGACACATTGGTAGCTATTGCAATGGTCATTTCGCTCCCACAGTCCTACTCTACCCTGTGCACAATCCTCATGTCTACAAGTGACAAGCTCACTGTGGACTCTGTGACCTCTCAAGTCTTGATTGAGGAGCAGTTGAGGAGTTTGTCAAGCATGCATACTGTGCTGTTAGTGAGGTACTGACAATGGAAATGGGAAGGCACCAGATGACAAGAAAAAGATGAGATGATGTTATTGCAAGAAGCTTGGTCACTTTGAGAGGGAATGTCAAAAGAAAACCACAGACAAGGCTGCCAAGAAAGCACCACAGGGCAACAAGGAAAAGGAAAAGAAGAAATCTAAAGAGAAAGCAGAGTTAGCTGCTAAGATAGTGCAGGTGACCTCCAGTGGAGATGGAAGCACTCTCCAACTCTTTATGGCACAAAGCAGAGCCAAACTGAATGCAGACAGCTGGATAATTGACTCAGGAGCATCAGCAAACATGTCATGCCAATGCAGTTGGTTTACAACCTTCCATGTGTTAAATCCCCCTCAACTGGTCATCATTGGAGATGGTAGATCCATCAATGCTATCAGAAAAGGTCACATAGAGCTTGACATGCACCTTCCAGATGGATCAGTGAAAGGGACAATGCTCTGCAATGTGTATTTTGTACCAGAACTGGATATGAACCTGGTGTCAGTACCTGCCTTGACTACAAGGGGGTTACAGGTTTTCTTCAGAGAGCATGGCTGCCAGGTGTTAGCAGGTGGTAATGTCACAGCTACAGCAACCAAACAAAACTCACTCTACATCCTAGCAGCAACCCCATGCACTGGAACCAATTCTGCATATGTGGTAACTGGACCTGGAGCACTACTCAACCCTACAACTACTCTATCAACCCTTGTGACACATGTTAAGACCTCAAAGGCAGCTCTTGAGACCTGGCATCACCACCTAGGTCATATCAATCCAAAGTCTGTGCTTGCACTGGAAAATAAAGAGATGGTCAATGGAATGGAGATAGTTGGCTCTAAACAAGTCAGTGACACACCTTGTAAATCATGCCTCACAGGGAAGCAATGTCAGAATGTGGTCACAACCAAGTTGGGAACTGAGAACCCAAGTGTCCTCTATCAGACATACTCAGATGTCTGTAGACTGATGGAGACAACTGCACAGACAGGCCACTGATATTTTGTGACCTTTATTGATGGGCACTCACATCACCTGGTCATAAAGCTATTGAAGACTAAAGACAAAGTACTGCCACTACTCAAGGAGTATTTTGCCTGGGCTGAAGCAGAGACAGGAAAATAGCCAAACTACCTTCATAGAAATGGTGGAGGGGAGTATGGATCTCATGACTTCAAGGCCTACCTGAAGTCAAAAGGAGTCCACCATGAAAAAATGAACACTTAAACACCCCAAGAAAATGGAGTCTCTGAGCAAATGAATCACACACTCATTGAATGTGCTCATGCAATGCTAAATGATGCTGGACTCCTAAATAAGTATTGGGGAGATGCTGTTGCTCATGCTGCATACCTCATAAACTGGTCACCTACATGATCTCTGAAGGATAGGCTGACCCCACCTGAAGCCTATAGCAGGAACAAGTCATTGCTCTCACACCTGCAAGTATTTGGCTGCAAGGCACATGTCCACATTCCAGACAAAAAATGCAAAAAGCTGGATGTAGAATCAATTGAATGCATGCACCTTGGCTTTGCAGAAAATAAGAAAGCCTACATATGCCTTCATCAGCCTACTGGGAGAATTATAGAGTCTAGAGACATTGTATTCGATGAGGGTGATGCAGGGGGGCCAAACCATGTCCTGATCAGTGGAAACATCAAAACACTTGGAAAAAGAGATGGGTAAGCTTGCTGAATGGTGCTGAACAAAGAGGAGACTCACCAGGCCACAGGGGGAGCCATTGACAACCATCCACACAGTGAGGATGTCACAGATCAGTACAATGTCACATCTATGGGTAACAGGGACCATTTGCAGGTGGACAATGAAGAAAAAGAGACCCTTACCATAGAAAATCCCACTCAATCTCTCTCAGAGGAGGAGGATCTGCCAGATCTCAGTAATGGAGCTAAGGGACAGGTTTGTACTGAAAATGCGAGTGGTACTATGTCAGAAGGAACCAGGAAGACTACTGGCCAGTCCATGCAATGCCCTGGTGAGGCAAGAGGACCATGACCACCATACCCACACCCCATCCCACCTGCAGCTGTCTGAAGGTCTTCACAAGCTCAAAAAGCACCTATCAAAGATGATGATCCTAAATTTTTTGTCAATGTCTATCAGAAAGCGACTCTATGACATCCAGGAAACAACTTACCAGCAATGAGCAGTGTTATGGATGTTGAGGGGGTGGAGAGAGTCGAGGGAAGTGCCACAGAGCCACCTGTAAGCAATGAGGTGCAGTGTGAGAAAACATCAGCAGAACTACAGCCATCTTAATTTTACTTAATTACAGCTTATTACAACTTAATTACTTGGCCATTTATGCCAAGCCACTAAGTAACATCAAGTTAAAAAGACTTGCTTAGGCAATTTCATCCAAAATCACACCAAGCATTTAAGTCCAATAAGACAGTTCAAGCATTATCATGCCTACCCAAGTCATCCAAGGGATATTAAGTCAGTCTAATTAAACTAAGTAATGGCATGAAAATGACAGCTCAAATGCATGGTGGTCCATAAAATGATTAATGTAGAATCCACAGTAAACATCCAACAAATTATTGAAGCTAATGGACAGTGGAACACACTCCCAACCAAAAATAGGAATTAAATGTGCTGCTTGTATGATGGTGTTGATGTGAACAACAGCAAGGTGGTGAGTTCTGTTGTCCAGGAAGGATGGTTTTACCATCCACATCCCAGTCAGTTTGTTGGGCATGTCTGCTATGTAATCAAACCAATGAATGAGAGCACACAGGTATGATAAGTCATTGGTGCATGGTAACAAAAAAAAGCAAAGAACCTGGGCTACATTCATGCCCTCCATCCCATCATGTATGTTGTCTGTGTTCACAAACACAGTGTCATAATGTTCAGGACCACCATACCAGGATGGTGTTGCTCAAATCTGTTCATGGCATGTGCTCCCAATCCTGCAAGGATCACTTGGTGAGACAAACATCACACTGGCAGAGTGGAAAACCTTGATATGACCTGTGGGAGTTGCCAAGCACTGAAGCTTGGTGTCCAATGTGTTGAATTGGTGAGACAAAAACTCCTGAAGGAGGTTTGGAAATGCTGGAACTCCAAGCTCATCTGCAAGTGAGAGGACTTTGGTGGCACAGTTTCTAGCTGCTACCATTAGTGAGATTAAGATGTGTAATAAGATGCCAAAGATTGATGTGATACCTGGCACTTGTGCTAGTTTGACAATGGAGTAAATGGTTTCCAACCTTTCATCTGTGATGCCAGGATCATTGACATTGTCAAACTGGTCATGTTCTGGATCCATTTCTCTGAGTATGGGAGCAAAATCAATGCAAAGATCACCTAGCTTTGAATTAGTCCAATGGCTGTGAAGCAGTGAGAAACAAACATACATAGATAGTGGGAGTGGCTTAAGCAATTGAACCCTTCAGCATTCTGCACTTTTCAAAGTCAACAGCTGCTGCTGTGAGTTTGTCTAAATGCTGATTTGTTAGCAGCATTTGACCAAGTGCCTTATACTTGTTGGAACATCTCCATGGCTCTTTCACTGCCTTGATATGTTTTGATTCTGTGATTGATGTACAGAGGCCATTTGGCATGCCAAATGATCTGATGAGTGCCACATAGTGGACAAGCAAGTGTTGACAGGGAAGAGAGAATCCATCTGGGTGGACACCAGTAGAGCAAAAGATTTCACAATAATGATGGAATCAAGTGAGGACATCCTGAATCTCCACCAACATTTCATCAGTAATTGCATCCCTCTGAACAAGGTAGCAGAATTCCAAAAATGCCTGAAAGGTATGAATGATATTGTCCAGGACATGGCCTTCAATGGCAGGGAGGTAAACCTTCATGAATGTCAATGCAATGAAAGGAATCCAGCATGTTGGACAAGAAACAAACCTTCATTAGTGCTTTTGAGTCATTGCCTATCCATTGTGAAAATCCCTGTCCCTCAGGGAAATGTCACAGACCTGAAAAGGATGGAACAACTGCAATGCTATTATTCATATATTGGATCAGTAAGTGCATCAACTCAGAGTAAAATGTCTTACTGTTGATCAATATCAGCTAGAATTTCCTTTGCTCCAGCCTTTCTATGAGTTTGCTCAAGGTACTTCATCACCCACTCAACCAAATGATCCTTAAATGTCCCTTTGATCAGTTGATGTAGGATGTCAGGTGCTAATAACAAGTAGATGCTGGCTCAAGGGAAGTCATCAGTAAACAGCTGCAACTGCAATGAGTCCAAATTGCATCTAAAATCCAAACTTTGTACCTCAATCTCCACATCCATCCCCCATTCATCCCACAATTCAACAAGTGAGAACACACACTTCAGTACATCAGCAAGTGAGTGGGAATGAGGCACACCACCTCCATCCAAGTTATCTGGGGTTGCCATACATCTAGAATGGATCATCAGCCCCATTCAAAATACCTTGAATTGCATCTACTCACCAGCCACACCAATTCTGCACAATGCAAGCAAGTAAAACCTGTTCTGGATAGTCAGCAATATAAGGCCCAAGGCCATAAGTGATGCAATGAAAGTGGCCATCTGGGCAGTGAAGAACGTCTGGGGTCATCATACCAGTCTTGAGCAGTCAAAGAATTCATGCAAGCTCTACATGAAAATTTTGTTTCTTGAACTTGTGGAAGAGGGCATCATCTGAGTGTTTTGCTGGCTGCATTCAAGTCTTGGATCAGTGTACAAGGGAGAGAAGTAAATAGTGTACAACCTTTTGGAATAGGTAAGAAAGCTACTAGGACAATGGCATTGTGATGTGCATGCCAAACATGGTTATGAACATTGCCAATGGAAAGGTAGATGGGCCAGTAGTCATTCTGGCCCATAGCAATTGATACAGTTGTTTTGTTGCTGCCCAGGATAATCAGGACAAATGTTGCACCATCTGCTTGAGGCTCTTTCACAATTTCATCCTGGAAGAACAGTTAGTAAAGAAAGCCACCAGTAGTGTTGCTAAGGTATGCACTGCCTGTTCCCAAGCCCACTCACTGGACATGAAATCCTTATACCTTTGTGAGTGACTGTCTGCTGAAAATTCACAATACAGAGCATAGTCAATTTCTGCATTAAAGTCAGTATTGGAAAGAATATTCTTGATGATGACTTGGGGGTCCCAGAACCAGACATCATATGACTTATTCATCCAGGAAGGAACATCTTCTGATGGTTTGTTGCTGCTGTACTTGAGCCTGAAGCTCTCCCAAGGCACATCACCTGTTGGGGTCACATCAATTGTTTTATAGAGATTGATGTGGTCAGCAAATGGTGAGGTATCTTGATGAGGTGTGAGAGACAATGCCCATAAGTGAAGTAACTGGTCAATTTTACCTGTTGACAATTGTGCTTGAGAAAAGAGGAGTTGAGTGGTCTCAAACTCCAGGCAGTTCCAATATGGTGTCCAGTCATCTGGACTTTGGGGAGTGTGGAGGGGAGGCAGAGCATCTTGAGGGATGTCCAGACCATTCTCATTGCAAATCCTTCCTGTGCAACAAAATTTAAGATGGACATAAATAGAAATGAGCCAACATACCTGTCAGTTTGTCATGGTATTCCCACACAACATTGGGGGGAGGGCATGGTTGAGCATC
The DNA here is from genome assembly GCF_024613125.1 of Pisolithus orientalis. Classification (NCBI taxonomy): domain Eukaryota; kingdom Fungi; phylum Basidiomycota; class Agaricomycetes; order Boletales; family Pisolithaceae; genus Pisolithus; species Pisolithus orientalis. The sequence continues at coordinate 1,589 of NW_026260913.1, read as the reverse complement.
TTCATGAGTATTGGGTGCATCAATGTTGAAGTTATGGGCCACATTTAGGTGTGTCCTGAGACCAGTGGGCAATACAAACCAGTGGCAGCAGCTTGAAAACTTGCAGGGAATCCAATGAGCAGTATATGCTCACCATGCAGAATACATCCCAGTCACCAATGGCACTGAGCATAAAAATGTTACTTAACATTTCAGCACAAGTTAGAGGAATTATTGGCTAAGGATGCTGACAGTGGGTGGGAAAGACTCAGTTGTGGGTTAATAGAACTTGAAGGCACATGGAGTCTAAACATTCCCTCATCCCCCCATTCCTACTCAAGGCACACAAGCATGTCCTGATCAGATGTCACATCCAGTCACCTGTGCCAAGAATGCCAATCAGCACCCAGGCCAAATTATCCTGGACATGACATGAAAGAAGCATACCTTGGAGCAAAAATGTCAAGATGATGCTCACATGGAGCAAGAGAAGCATGAAGAACAAGTTTCAAAAACCTGTGCCATAAAACAGGTCACTGAAGTCATCAATGAGGGAACTGAGGCACAAAGGAATTTACTGACATCCTGTCAACAGCCCAGGACTCACAGGGCACCTCTATCACAGGAGCAGACTAGGGCAACTTGTTGTAAGCACTTATAATGTTATTTTGGCTAATAAAACTTGCTAAATCCATTTTTCAGCTGCCATGGGGCAAGATGTTGCCAATGGTGTGGAAGATGTGGAAGAGATGTTTGGTGATGGTCCAACTCAGGAAGAGAGCCTTGAAAACAGCATGAAAGTTGCTGACAAAGCTGTCACAGTGTCAAGTCCAGGCCTACTCTGACCAACTCCAATGCTGGATGAGGTCTGGGGAGAGGTTTGGAAGCAAGTCCAACAGAAAGAACTGAACTCTGACTGGCAAAGTGTTGGAAGGAACAAAGTCTTCTGAGATAAAGGCAGAGTGGAGTGAGGGTGTTGGGTTTAGCTTGTGTGCTACCCCCTTGCATGATCTCAGCCCTCATATTTCAGAGGGAGAGTACAGACAGAACAGGTGGAGGTAGAGGGAGTAGGAACTAAGTCAATATTCATACTAAAGAACACCAGAGTACAATACATGCCTTTATACTACTATGGAGGTACAGTAACTGGAATCAGAACTGACATATGGAGACTCATAAATTTTCAAGTAAAACTTCCTAGATGATGAATGAAGGGTAGACAGAGGACATACAAATGGGTAACATAGGACATCCAAAAAAAGGAACAGTCCAGGTGCTGGACTGCATGCTGTCATGGAGAAGCCCAAAGGGTAGTCACATGACTCCTCAGAGAATGGTCTGCACAGCCCAGTAGGAGGGCAGTACAAGTCCAACAGCAGTCAGAGCAGAGATGGCTTGTAAATGTCAGGGGATGGGTGGAGTTGGTGTGGAGTGAGTGTATGACCAGTGGAATGGGGTGTGGAGTGAGTGAGGACCTAGGACAAACGCACGGTCATGACACACAGCAAGGAAGCAGTGTGCACAGAAAATAGGAACATGTGACCTTGTTGAGGCAGCATGAAGGACTCTTCACATCAATGTCCTGGGAACAGCATGCCATAGTTAGTCCT